>NC_056739.1:707321803-707374303 GCF_019279795.1 Protopterus annectens | reverse complement strand
TGATGTAAAATGCAAAAATGCGATAATTCAATAAAGGTGCTTTAAATAAAAATAAACCACAGGTCAAACTCTCACTCCATTGATATCACTCTCATTGGGTTGGTTGCAGGTAAAAAAAATCAGAGTTGCTGAGTACAAGTTAAAAAAAGAAGAAGAGCAGCCCAACCAAGGGGAGTAGTGGACCCATAATCAAGGACAGCTTCATTCTTTTTTAAATGTTAATGGGGCTCCATAGGCACCCGTCTAGTTCAACTTGTGCTGAATATGGCCCTGATCCTAGGTGGACTGAGCTCCTCTTGGAGGAAGACTAGCCCTATCCAGTCCATCATTTTTGCCTGCCCCATTCAAGGCTTCAGACTCCTTTTTTTGTGACAGAGGTTGCAGAGCTGTGGCCTCGGCAATCTATGCTGAACTGTAGAGATCCTATATGGCTTCCCTCAGGACATCTGATTTGCATTAAGCTCATTCAAGCAAAAAATGTACTCTCTTATGCCACTGTTCATCCAGTAGATTTTCCTTTACTTTGTTCCCTTAATAATGTGAGAGTAACAAATTAGAAATTTTGTCCTGTATGTGGGATCTTTGTGGTATTCCCTGGTGCTTCCATCGAGTCACCCAAGCTGCTAATCAAACTCATGTCACTCGGGCCATAATCAGGACTTTATCCTTTTATGTTACCAGAGTGGTCGTCTTTGTGGTATTACCAAACAAAACAAGCCTCCACCTGCATTAGAAAAAAACTAAACAGCAAATATAAATGCAGAAGTCAACAGTCCTGTACAGGAATAAGTCAAAATCAATGAAGCTAAAAAGTACTTTACTTTATTGTACAACAGTTAGCTCAGCACCTTCATCCCTTCATCCTACAAAGGACTTCATCAGAACTAATCATAGAATGCTAATCGGATATTTTATTTAACTTCCAAAGATCACATGATTTGTGACAAGTCACATGAGAAGGAAAGTTCATTCATTCAATTGTTTGTGAATAACTTTATAATGTTAGAAAACAGAATTAAACAATAGCTAATAAAGACGGGAGATTCACCTGTATATATTGTGTGTAAATAGTGTTAAAAATTAAAAAAAAAAATAAAATTCTAAAATAAATAGCTGTGAATCCCACAGTTATGATAAAGCTAGTTAAACCATAGAACACATGACATTTTTAAGGAAGAGAGAAGTTTACTAACATAGATGTTTCCAGAGGGGATATCCTAGTTTGTTATTGAACTGCTAGCTGATAAGAGAAACAAATATATGCTTCTGTTGAGGAGAAATGTGGAGTGTAAAACTTGAGATGAAAATACCAGTGATATTTGTGGCTATGACAAAAGCCATAATTTAAAGTATAACTTTGAGAGTAGTAAGATAAAAATGCTATTCAACAAAACTGGAAAATACTGCAATGTTCGAATGAAACAGATTGCATTGTGGGTGAGGCAACACACCTTATTTATTAAAGATATATGAATATCAAGGAAAAATTGGAAACAAAAAAGTGGAAATGTGATAGCTCGTAGGAAAGCTACTAAGGGTATGCTAGAATGTGGGGCATGT
Organism: Protopterus annectens; assembly: GCF_019279795.1. Classification (NCBI taxonomy): domain Eukaryota; kingdom Metazoa; phylum Chordata; order Ceratodontiformes; family Protopteridae; genus Protopterus; species Protopterus annectens. The sequence continues at coordinate 707,372,743 of NC_056739.1, read as the reverse complement.
TTACAATGTAAATATATATATTTGAAGGTACAGAACTTAAAGGTGTAGATTATTCATTTAAGTCTGAGCAACATTACAGTTGTGATACGAAAGGTGTTGTGTATTTAGCATTCTATGATTCTTGTAATTCCTTCTGTGTGAGAAAGACTAATTGCCCCTACACAGAAGATATATGAACACTATGACATCACTAGAGGTAATGTTAAAAATGACTTATGTAAACACACACAGGAATGCCCACATTATAGGAAGTTCTTATATGTAGTTTTGAAACTGATTCAAGTGAATCCCATAGGTGGCCCATGGGAGCTGAGATTAGAGGTACAAGAACTAATCTGGCAGTTACTCTTAAATGCTGGTGAATCTCTGGGTATAGATGAAAATATTAGTTTCACTAGTGTACTTTAAGACGCATGCAGCAGTATTATAGTGGCTTGCCTCCCGGGCATCATCAAATAAACTTGTGATTGTTTTTCAAATATATTTTAACTAGCTCAATTGTAAATGATTCACTGCTGTTTAATTTATACTTTTCATATTTATTTATTTTTTTGGAAGGGGGGTATTTTTAATGCTATCTACACTTGATATGTACATTTGAATCTCCAGTGTAGTTGTAGTCTTTATTAGTTATTGTTTAATTCTGTTTTCTAACATTAAGAAGTCTTTAATAAATAGTTGGTTGAATGAACGTTGCTTCTCATGTAACTTGTTACAGATCATGTGATCTCTGGAATTATACAAAGACTCTAATTAGCATTCTACAGTTAGTTTGGATGAAAGCGCTAGGATAACTGTTGTAGAATGAAGTCATTTTTAACTTCATCGAATGTGACTTTTTCCTTTTTAAGACTTTTGGCCTTTGCATTTATATTTTACCTTTGTGGTATTCTTGACAACATACAGACACTAAAGGACCAGGTGTCAGCTGTTATCAAGATATCCCCATTTCTATTCTGATAAATAGATCTATTAATGAAGGAATTTTCCCTTCTATCTGGAAGATATCTCACATTATCCCACTACACAAAGGGGGGGAACTGTAATGACTTTTCAAACTATCGCCCCATAGCACTTCTATCACCTCTAGCTAAAATCATGGAAAAATGTATCCACAAACAACTTCTTAACCACCTTCTCCAAAACAATCTACTTGCTAACTGCCAGCATGGATTCAGACCTTCCCACAGTACTACCACTGCTTTACTCTCCTTTACCAATACCATCAACTACAACCGCAACAATAATTATCTATCATCTTCAGTCTTCATTGACTTATCTAAAGCTTTCGACATGGTTAATCATAGACTTCTCCTGCACATAGTAAAATCTCTCTCACTTGATACCCCTTCTTTAACTTGGTTTACATCTTACCTTGAAAACCGACAGCAGGCAGTACTCTGGAAAAATTCACTATCTAATCTTCTTCCTATCTCTTTAGGTGTACCTCAAGGCTCTATCCTGGGCCCCCTTTTATTTTTGATCTTTATTAATGACCTCCAATCAACCATCCCTAACACCACCTGCATACAATATGCAGATGATTCTACTATAATATGCAGTGCCACCTCTCAAAATGAACTCCAGACTCTTACCCAAAAAGCCTTTTCTACTGTTGCACAATGGTTCTCTGATCGTTGCCTTCTCCTCAGCCCCAAGAAAACCAAACTGTTACTGTTCTCACCTACCCGTAAATCTACCCCACTTAATTTCACTCTCACATCCACTGATTGCACTCTCATTTCTCCTGACTCAACTACAAAATTACTAGGAATAATTGTTGACAATAATCTAAGCTTTGACTCACACATCAACAATACAATAAAAGTAGTTAACAAAAAAAATGGATCCCTTTACAGAATTAAACCCTTCCTTACACATGAAACAAGAACCACCGTAGCCAGATCTCACCTTATCTCTACTCTTCTATATGCTTCCCCCATTTATACTACTCTCTCCAAAAGCAACCTTAAGAAACTTGCTACATCTTACTATAATATTGCTATATTCGCAACAGGATCCCAGTTTAGAACTCAACCACTGCCTGAACCTAAGACAACTAGGTTGGCTTGAATTTCCCAACAAATTAATACTTCAACAGCTCTTAGTAGCTCACAGACTTCTATACCAACCAACTAAAATACCTATACTCTCTAACCTTATTACACCTTACAGTAACATGAAACACCTACTCTCCTCAAACAAACTACTGATTTATACTCCCAAACCTAATAACTCTGCAGGGGACTGCCTCTTTGCCAACTCTGTTGGAAAAATGTGGAACAGACTACCCTTTGATATCACATCTTTGTCCACACTTTCACTTTTTAAAAGACAACTGAAAATGCATCTCAATAATCAATGGCTTTGCCCCTGTACCAACCCAGATTAACTTTCCCTCTTCCTCTCTCTTTTCTTATACCTTAATACCTTCATTCTCTTCTCCCTATACCCTTTATAACTTTCCTTTACATAATATCTATGTAGAGAAATGTCATCTCATATATACTGTACGACCATTGTAAAAAAAATATATTTTATTTCTTTGTTTTATGGCATTTTATTATTTCTCTTTTGTTTTGCTCCTATCATAGTTATACATTACATATATTGTCAAACTTTGTTTTTAAATTTTAATCTTGTATTGTCTATTGCTGTATAAACTTGTAATAATCCATTGGAGCTTTTCTCCCCGGGCCTCTACTGAAAATGGACATATATCCAGTTGGACTAGCCCAGTCAACAAATGTAAAATAAAATAAATAAATAAATATCTTCCACCTGCAGGATAAAACCCAGATCAAGCACATTATTCCATTTTTGGACTTGCCAAAAGCAGTTTGTCAGTTGTTTATATGACATTTGGTCTACTGTAACACCGCTTACCTTAGAATTATTGATGATAATCTGACTTGGTTATAGTAGGTACAGAATTCTACTGCAAGACACCACTCCACCCCTTCTTGCGCTGGTCATATTACTCTATTCTTGCGGCATGTGCATTGTCTTCCCATTGAAGCTGCACACGTCTTTAAGCTGTTTAACAATCAGTTACTGTGTGGTTCATGGTCTTGTTCCTGCTAGGTAAAGGAAAGGGTGAGACTTGTACCCCAAGTAGGTAACTCTAGTCTTCAGGTGAGGTGCTGCTGGCTGTTCCATGGACCATATTGGAGACCTCTCTTCCAGTGGTCCTGTGGAAGAAGCTACCTTTCCCACTTCTGATGAGTGAATATTTCTTGAGGAGGTGCTTAAAGTTCCAACTTTAGAGGAAAGGCTACCTAGAGCACTGCACGGGCAGTTCCGCTGAATTAGATTGTTAAAGTGTTAGTTTAATTACTTTCTTTCTTTTGCAGTTGTAACTTGGACTTGACTCTTTTTAACATGCTGCCATTGTATTATTTTTTATGTAAGATGTCCAAGAGTCAGCCATTTACATATGTTTAATAAATAAACACTCTGTATAATGTTCTATAACAATACATTCCAGCTTACATGGATGATTTTTGCTTAAATGTTTTTGTCTATGACTAGGATGGGGGGCGGGGGGTCTAGCTAAAAGAGTGCCACCTTAGTTTCATACTGCTTACTAGGAAACGTTTGTCTTTTTTTATTTTTAATTGGTTAGGGCAGGGTGGTGGTTGGATTTAAGTCACCCAAATGTTAATAGATATAGAAAAAAGATGGGACTTGTCCCATGCATAAATTAGGTATATGACAGTTGTGTTCCCTGTCACTGGCTATGTTTATTGTAAACAGCTTGAAATAATGAAGCATAATGTGTGAAGTTTAGAGCAAGGATGGGTAATGCATAACCTAGTGTAGGTATAAGCACGTTCATTGAAAGTGAAAGTTTAGCTACGGATTTATCTGAATATCTAGGTATTTCTGTTCTTTTATTTCAGTAAGAATGTAACATGTAGGTGGTGTTTGATGTATCTTGAGTAGATTTTAAGCAACAGAGTTCCAAACAGCATCATTGTAGTCTCATATCAACTAATTACCAATTTATTATTTATTAACTATTTTCAGAGTGAGTTGAAAACAGTTTGAACCATTTCTAACCCTGTGACTGTGCTGCCTGAGTTTAATAACATGCCATCTGAATATAGAATGTGTTTGAAGTTTGGCAGGTCGAATTTCAGGGCATTGGTAAATAGAAAGAGTAACAAAAAGGCAGTTACTGTTCCTTGCAGAATCTCCCAATTGCAGGTTTCAGTACTGGATCTCTTATTTGCAGAGACTGCTTGAGATGTTCTGTTATGGCGTTAAGGTTGAAATCATGTAGTGACACCTTTAGAGAAGCAGTAAATTGCGAGTTTTTGAGTGGGTTGGTTTTGATAAGCTGCCTCAAAAGCATGCTTTGGATTTACAAACAGGAACACTGAGAGATGCCCATTTCTTATCTTTCAGTCAGCAAGACCACGGAAAACTAGATACATGTCACTGTACTGAACTTTGAATGGAAGCCATGTTGTTTATCAAAACATAAAGCATTGTTTTTTTACATGGTCATGAATTTGCAGGTGGATTAATATTTCTAATAATTTAACAAGAGGTTAAATGACAGCTGTAGTTCTAAAGTTGCTTCCATTAACAGAGCAGGATACTTTATGTAGGGAGTAAATGGAGTATGGTTCAATCTAATGGTGTAATTCCCATGGCAGGAGTAGTGCTGGAGATGTAGGTTAGTGGTTTTGTTGAAATAATATTACCTATTTTTTTTTCAGAAAGGTGGGGTGTACCAAATGACTGGAATAGTAGCGAAAATTTTTTTTTCAGTAACATTTCCACTTTGTTATGATGAGATTGAGTACATACTTTGTAGTAGATTGAGTGGTTGCAGGTTACTAGGTGTAGTATTTTGGAAATATGGAGACTTTGCATTTAGGTGTTTAAAGACAAATGCTTTGACTAAATGGAAAATGCTTTTGTATTCTTAGTATTGGGTATAACGTTGGAGATGTTTTTTTTTTTTTTTTTTTCTTATCTGCCTACTAGAAAACCCAGGCTTGCTGCAAGCTCTAGGCCATAGACTCCCTGTTGGCAGTCATGCGTTTGGTCAGTGTGAGCTTTTACTGATGGTCTGGTGGCATATTTGTGATGTGTTGAATTTCTTGTGGATTAGTAATAAACACTCAATTTTATAGTGAAACATGAAGAATAAGATCCAGAGTGCAAGGGGTGGGTAAGGGAAAAACTGAAATGAAACAGGAACGCACTAAATCGCTTACTGTTGGAAGCTGGTGTAGCAGTGTGGAAGTGCCCTATAGAAGCCCAGTGTTTGTGTATTCTGCGTGTGCAATGAAGCAGGTGTTCCCAGAAACTGTCATGCCAGGATACAGTGCTCAGTGTAAGTACTTACTCAAACTACTAGATTTTAATAGGGGCTGTACCATAACCATGGGTCTCATACTCTTATCCCACAGTCATCATCCTATCCCATGCAAATTTAGTGTAAAGCATGGCTGTCATTTTAATTAGGGATTGTTTGAATTAAATTGATGTATGAGGAAATATTCTCCATGTGACATCTACTCTATTACAAGCATTTTTTTTTTCTATTTTAGTGCACAGCCAATAATGTAAATGTGCAACTTAGGGAAGAAAATGGAAAAACAATCTAATAAATATTATTTTAAGTAGCACTGAGTACACTCAAGAATAGTTAAAGAACTATCCAGTTTCTAAATCTTTAACTAAGAGCTGGTTTGAGATTTCTTGGCCGTTTTTGCTGTTCCTTTTCACATGCATTATATCTTGAGAGAGTATAGAGGGCAGAGAAAGTTTAGCAAAGTTTAGGGGATTGTGAGTCTGAATACTTACTTTGTAGCAGATTGATAACAGGTTCTTGCCTGTGTTACTAACACTGATAGAAATGCAAGCATTTCAAATCAACTTCTCAGTTACACCTAGATATACTCAAGTCAGTTTAAGACAAAAAAGTTCTATAAAAAGGGACAAATCTGTCATCAGATTCCTCAGCCATGGAATAAACTACCTTTAACTTTACCAGATATCTAGTCATTCCAGCATTTTCAATTTAATTTGGATAGCTTTGTAATTGTAAACAGCTGAGAACATGTTTAAGACTGCTATACAGGAATTCATTTCCATGTCACAATTGTGGAATTTCTCTCATGTTGAAATTTCTTAGATATGAAATGGAATTAGAGTCTTGTGTTCTCATGGGCGGCTTCCTTCCTGTATAAGAAGTCAGCTTCCTCGAAGACTCACAGGATATTTGCTTATTTGACACTGCAAACCTGTGAAGTCAGCGAGGATAGCACAGTAGCAAAGGAGGCTAGTGCTGTAATGGGATACATAGTTAAAGCCATCACAGGTAGAAAAGGAGTTGCTTTCCCCCCATGTGTCAGCACTTGGCAAAATCCCATGTGAAGCATTGTGTATAATTCTGGAAACGTCATTACCATCACAAAGAAATATGCAGAACAAAGGTAGTTCAGTGGAGGACATGTCCTTTACCACATTGTGAAGGGAAACGTTCACAGTGCATAGCCCTGGAGAACAAGAAATTTTAAAGCACCTTTTTAAAACACAGAGAGTCAAGTTGTGTGAAGAAGCATTCCTTCATTGAAGAGGGGGCAGGTCATAAGTGCCACAAACAGATATAAAAACCAATGTAGCCATCTGCGTATTTGAAAAAAAAAAAAAAACCCTCTACAGCCAGATGTCAATGCAGTATTCCACTGACTGACTCTGTTTACTGAGCAACAGATTGTAAAACTTTCCAAAATTCTAAACATGACTAGGAAGGTAGAATTGCATTACATGGTTTTGTAACATTCTTCAAATTTTCAGCACAACACTGATATGAATCAATCCCTAGAACTTGCCTAGTAACATTTTTTTCAGATTGTGACATATTTCTGGGCAGGAATGTAAGAATCTAATACAACCATTTATTATGGCTATAGATTTTAAAGAGTGCCTGCGACTTTTCCCCACCTGAGTGAACATAAAAACAATGGTTATGCTGAATTATACAATAAAAGGACATTACCATTGTAAAATGTGCATGCTGATTGGGCAGACCAGTCACTGTGCACATTGTAGATCAAATGTGCCCCACGGGAAGCAGTCTGGTTACTTCACTTTCTTAAAAAACACTAGTGGACAATTTAAAATGTTTAAAACATTTTTCTCAGTAGTAAACTGCTCTTTGGAGCAGAATATAGCAGTGCAAAAAAATAAAAAGCCCATGATTTCGATACTGGGAGTGCCCCCACAAGGACTTCCACAGCATCTCTTTCAACTTCTTATATCCTGAAATGGACACATTTCATTATTTAATGACTTTATTCCTCAATGATATACTAGAAGACCACAGATTTTATGAAAAATCAACTAAAAATGTGATGCAACCATCTCAATATACTATAAGCTACACACCATTTATATTCCACAAATGATGATCGAAACACGCCAGATTAATGTTCTGCTTAGAAATACAAGTAGTCCAGCAATCATCCACAAAGCAGAACAAAACAATGTCTCGTAGATCTGATGTAAAACGAAACATAAGCGCTTTAACAGTTAAACCAACTGCTTTATCAGATGTTAAATAATAGCATGTTAATCCTCCATTTAAATACAGAAAACCTACTTAAATCATAATTAAATCAATTAATATTTAAAGTGCCAGTATCTCATGAGTACATTCCCATTCAATGTACATTTCTAAACAGCATTAAAAACTCAAATCTGAGACTTAAGGTCAACATACATTCCTAATAATATAACAGGCTTTGAAGGTTAAAACTACCTAAAAATACACGTATAAACAAATATGACTATTAGTAACAGTATATCACCCTATCTTTGTAGGAATCTTGTTTTCACAATTGGTTTGATAGGAACTTTGTCATCTGCTACTATCTGCTCTCACCTGGTTTCTTTTTCTTCAGTCCTATTTCAAATGTCACCCATTATTTCTCATATTCTGTTTTTTGTTTATCACTAAGAACTTAAAATAGTGTCTATTACCATTATTTGTAAGATGTTTGGCCAATGCATTAGCAGCTGTTCTTTTCATTATATTATATTGTATTGGTGTTCCTTTATTCTATCTCTTAACCTACGGTCTGTTTTGCCTATATAGAATGACAGACATTCCATGCAATGTGCCAGATAAACCACATGCATGGTTTCACATTCTCAGCTTCTACGCTGAGTACAAAAGTTCTGTCCAAGTCTGGATGACAAATTGGCCTATGGTGTCTGTTTAGGTACAAAATTGACATTTCAGACAGGGTTTTGTAACTAAATTAATTTCATTTCCAATCTCCTTGGTTTAAGGATAGCATAACAGCCTTTTTAAAGATCTCATATTCTTAAAAAGAAACATAAGGGGAACCCCTACTATTTCTCTGATCTGTTCATCTGCTGTTAAAATTGGCCACAATTTCTTGTATAACTCCAAATCTTTTTTGACATTACTTGAATAATACACTGGCATTCTTACTAAGCTATTTGCCCTCTCAGTAACTCCTTTATTCTTTATAGTTTCTGTCTCTGAAAAGTACGGTTTAGCCTGTGTGCTTCTCAACCCCTTAACTTGTGTTAAAATATTGTTTACCTTATATGTATTGTAATCCATATCATTAAATCTCTTTTCCAATTAATTTAGCTCATGTTGAAACATTTCATGATTTGCACACAATTTAGATATCCTCATCCCATGTCCTTTTATTATGTTGTCAAATATGTGGGAGGGGTGCATACTTGTCCTGTATAGTAAGTTGATGTTCATTGTGTTACCCTGCTGCAGTTATCACACTTGGGTTATCCTGCCGTCAGGCGGTCCCTCAGTCAGCCCGAATTCCAAAGTCTTGGTCCGGCGTCAGTTGCTGTCGCTTCTTCCCTGACGTCAGAGCGCCAGGGGTATATCAGAGGCATCCGACGCCATTTTCTCCAGTCTTTCTTGCCGTGCGGTGCCCGAAGCAGAAGCAGTTCGCAAGTGCCAGTCAGCCATCACCTGAGATTTTCGAATCGAGTTTCAGTCCGAAGTCTTTAAAGCTAAGTAACCCATTGGGGAACCTTTTCTTGCCTCAGTCCGATGTCAGAAAAAGTTAACAATTGCATTTCTTGTGGGAAGCAAATACCTCATAAGGACTTTCATTCTTTTTGTATACCTTGCCTAGGCCCACACCACGACGTCACTGGTTGTCGGATTTGTGCTAGGTTCAATACGTGAACTATAAAGCGACGCTTTGATTTTGCACAACACTACTTCGGTAGAAAATTTAATTACAGTATGCCGTCGGAGCAACCGACTACCAGCGTGCATAAAAAACACAAAGATAAAGACAGGCAGCCTAGATCCAAGCCAGACTCCGAGGCTTCGGCTGGGCCGGTCGCCAGTTCTCCGGATTTCAGTGAGGCGCCTACGCAGCCCGTGGCTACCGCTGAATTGGATCCCCAGACTGCTTTGGATCCCCCAGCATAGAGTTGTAGGCCGACGCAGCCATTTTCTTTAGGCCCTACCGACGACATTGCAGTAGGGGAAGCTGGTGCTGTAGAAGCACCTTTGGTTTCTGAAGGTGTCTTCAGACCGACTACTCTCACCATAAAATATTATGCTAAGCTTAAGACTCCTCTAAAACCAAAAAAGCCTACACTTCAGTCTCCAGGTCAAGGCCCTATGCCTAAGAAACAGATGCTTAAAATGGCTGAAGATTTGATTTCTTTGATCAGGGGTTCCCAACCCCCCCCCCGACAAAAGGCCTAGACAAGAGGAGGATTATGCCTCCTCTGATCAAGTGTCTGTTTCCTCAGGCTCTTCTGAGGAACAGGATTACTCCTTTCCCCCTTATGAAGATTCTGATGCTGAAGACTCCATTCCTTCAGCTTCTCCCCTTGAAGATTATTCCTTTGGGGAAACCTTACATACCATGAGGGAACATTTCCACTGGAAAGGTCAGGACTACTCCGACTCAAAGAAAAGGCTCCGAGAGTTTCTTTTACTCCCCTAGCACAGACCACTTGCTATCCCCCCAGTTTTGGACATTGTGGGTGATGTTTTCTTAGAATCTAGTCTAAATCCAGATTCTCTGCCTCCTGCTCCAGCCAAACCAGATGGATACTATAGAGTGCCTGACTCACACAAATTCCTTTACAAAAGCCCTGTTGCTGATCCAGAGACAATCTCCCAGGGTCCCAAAGGGGCTAAGGCTTCTATGGCTAAAAATCCTGTACCCTCAGAAAGGGACTCCAGAGCACTAGATAGGTGGGAGAAGAAGGTTTACACCTCAACTACTCTAGCTATGAGAGCACTAAATTGTCAATTTCACATGCTTAAATACCAGCAATTCCTAATGTCTCAAATAAAACAAAAGATGGGCATGCTCCCTCAATGGTCTGAATTCAAGGAAATGCAAGATCTGTTGCATTCAGCTGAACAGATGGGCAAACATACTCTACAATGTGGTTTTGATGCCTTGGAAGCTTCCTCTAGAGCAGCTGCTACTGGGTCTGTTATACGTAGGCATGCTTGGTTAAAGGAACAATCTCTGCCTGATCATGTTAAAGCAAATTTACTGGATGCACCCTTACAGCAGGATGTCTTATTTGGGGTTAAAGCAGAGGAGGTTTTAAAGAAAATGGAGGATAAGGCAAAATCTATGCAGACAGTCAAAGATTTCTTACAGGTACAGCCCCCGCGCTTCAGCAGAAATTGGCCAACAAAAAAATTGGTCCTTTCCAGCTTCTGACAGACCACAGAGGGGTAAATACAGGCACCCAAGGGGCAGAGGACAAGCACAAATCCCTTACAAACCTCACCAATGGGGCACTGCAACACAGAAGGGAGGAGAAGACAGGTCCCAAACTACTAGAAGGCAAACACAATGACTTAAACCTCAAACTGCCAAGCAAAACTCTCTTGGCAGCTCCCTTGGAAGGAAAATTAGCACTTTTTGCAGACAACTGGCGCATCGTCACAAAGGACGAATGGGTCCTAGACATTATCTCACATGGATACAGATTCCATTTCCACACCTTGCTGAGGGTAAAAGGAATGCCAAACCTGCCACAAAATCAATGGGCAGAGGCACAAAAACAAATTACAGCTCTCATGGACATGAGAGCCATTCAACTGGTACCTACACAGGAGCAAGGCCAAGGATTTTACTCGAGGCTCTTTCTAGGCCCCAGTCCCCAGTCCTCAGAAAGGACAGTGCTTGGAGACCCATTCTGGACCTTTCAATTTTAAACACCTTCTTGCAAGTACCCAAATTCAAGATGCTAACACTATAGCAGCTTCTTCCCATGTTGGGCAAGAAAGCTTGGCTAGTAACGTTGGACCTCAAGGAGGCATACCTGCATGTTCCTATCAGACAAAATTGCAGAAGATACCTCCGTTTCATTGCAGGTTCAACCCATTACCAATTCTCTGCACTGCCCTTTGGCTTATCTACTGCGCCCAGGGTCTTCACAAAATGCCTGGCACCAGTAATTGCATACTGCAGACAAAGAGAAATTCAAATATACCCATACCTGGACGACTGTCTCATCCAAGCAGAAAGCAAGGACATTCTCTTACAACACCTGGCTTTTGTAAAACTTCTTCTAAGTTGCCTAGGATACACAGTAAATGAAAAGAAATCAAAACTAGTGCCCTCACAAAATATGACATTCCTGGGTGCCAGCTTGAATACAATGGCCCAGATGGCTTATCTGACGCCAGACAAACAACTACAATTAACTCAATACTTCAGAGCAATGGCAACAAAGACCCAACTCCCTGCAAGAAAAATTCTGCAGGCCTTGGGCTTCATGGCATCTTGCATACTACTAATACCATTTGCAAAACTGCACATGAGGAAATTACAATGGTACCTAAAAAGCGTATGGACTCAACACAGCCACAGCTTGGAAACTGATACCTCTCATTCCCTGCCTTCAACAGGAGTTTTTATGGTGGTCACAGGCATGTCACCTCAACAAGGGTCAGCCTTTCACCCTACCCCCAGCCAAGCAAACTATGACAACAGATGCATCGGACTATGCCTGGGGGGCACACATGGCAGGACAGTGCGTTCAAGGCATATGGACAGCAGATCAAAGGAATCTGCACATCAATCAAAAAGAAATGCTAGCTGTACAAAATGCTCTGACAGCCTTCAAGGACCTCTTACATCCAGGACAGCTTATCATAAGGACAGACAACACCACAGTAATGTGGTACATAAACCAATAGCTGCTAGCAATTACTTCAGCTAGAAGAGTTTCAGAGCTTCAGGTAGTAATGGCAGTAGAGCCTTTCCTCATTTTTCATCAAGAGAGAGTTTCTCTATGAACTAACCCCTCCTTTATGCCTAAGGTGGTATCCAGTGTGGCTCTAAATCAAACCATCCATTTACCCACCTTCTTTCCAAATCCACAGAACAAAGGAGAAAGACTCCTGCATTCCTTGGGCATTCACAGGCAAATACGTTACTACTTGGATAAAACTAAGGTTTTCATAAAATCTGACCAGCTTTTTGTATCCTATGCTACAGCATCACAAGGAAAGGCTATCTGAAAACAGACCATTTCCAAATGGATAGGACATTGCATATGTTTTTGTTACACCCACCATGGAAAAACAGTTCCTGCTACCATAAGGCCCCACTCTACCAGGGCAGCAGCTACATCTACAGCCTTCCTCAGGGGGGTGCCAACCAAGGATATTCTGGAAGCTGCAACTTGGAGTACAGTACACACCTTCACCAAACATTACCACTTACCACTTTACTCTAAGACTAGAGCTGGCTTCGCCACTGCAGTTTTGCAGGGCCTTCTAGCCTCCTCTAACCCTGTTTGACTCCACCTCCCATCCTTAGCTTTGGGATTCTTCCCAAGTGTGATGACTGCAGCAGGGTAACACGATGAACATAGTACAGTTTTGTACCTACCATAAATGTAGATGTTCGAGTGTATACCCTGCTGCAGTCCAGGTTACCCTCCCTCCATCCCCTCTGAACTAGCTGAACTTATGTCTACCACTCTGTTCTATACTACCTCTGTGTTGTATTTGCTTGTGCCTAAGGGTTTTGTTTTATTTTTTCATATAGCTATATGTGTGTATATATATATATATATATATATATATATATATATATATATATATATAAACATTTTTTTTTTTGCCTACCTATTAGGGGCACCTGACATCTGGGGCAAGAAAAACTGAAGAAAATGGTGTCGGATGCCTCTGATATACCCCTGGTGCTCTGACGTCAGGGAAGAAGCGACAGCAACCAACGCCAGACTAAGACTTTGGAATTCGGGCCGACTGCGGGACCGCCTGACGGCAGGATAACCCAAGTGTGATGACTGCAGCAGGGTATACACTCGAACATCTACATTTATGGTAGGTACAAAACTGTACTTTTTGATAACATTTGTACTAATATCCTCTCCCTCATGTTTGGTTATATGTATATCTAAATTATTTATTTCTTCATATGAAAATTCCATTGTAAATTTTAAAAATGAAGTTGTACTATTTATAAATTCACGGAAAGACTCTAAAGCATCTAAGGTGCCATCCCAGATCAAAAATAAGTCATCAACAAAGCGTCAATATAAACCAATGTAACTTGCATATAGGCCATATATAATCGCTCCTTCCTCGCATATAGCCATAACTAGGTTAGCGGAGCTATGGGCACAAGATGTGCCCATAGCTATGCCGTCCTTCTATGGGTATATCTTGTGTTCAAAAATGAACATATTATTCTCCAACACTACCTGCATAAGGAGACATAGTAGATTAGCTACCTTGAGATCATACCCACTGTGCTCCGTCAAATATTGTGGTAACATCAAGACACCTCTTTCATTAGGTATGTTCGTGAATAGCGATTGAACATCTAAAGTGAATAGAATAAGGTTACTGATTTCAAATCTCTGAAGAACTGATGTAAATCCTTTAAAAATTGTTTCACGTCTCCTAATACCACTGGATTTTTATCTAACAGTGTTCTAAACTTTTTCTCCAGAAATATAGAGATTGACTTAGTACACCAGCTTCATCCTGAGACGATAAGTCTCAACTGAGGATCTAAAGGATTTTTATGCATCTTAGGTTTTTCTTGTATCATTGGAATAAGGGGTTCTTCGATCATAAAATATTTGTACATATGATACTCTAAAACACAAGACATAAGGCATTCATGCAACATTCTGTGGACTCTATTTACCATCAACATGTTATTACTATTTCTGTTGTCTTGTGACTAGTCTCCCTTCTTTTATTTATTTATTTTTTACAAAAGATGCCAGTAGCAAATTAGACCAGTTCACTGTCATTTTGTATGTATCTAGTTACTCTCTGTTGATACTTGGAGAAGGAGGGATCAAGTAGCTGTCTTCCACGTCCTGTTAGCAGAATGTAAACAGATAATGCTGTTCGTCTCATCTGACTGTGTTGTGCTAGTAATTTTATATGACTTGTTTTACCTGTGATTAGTAACTATTTTTCATTCATAGTCTGTCTGATGGTACGTAAAAATAGTTATTTGTGTAGTATTTCCATATCTGGTAAACAAGCTAAATTATTTTTAGGAAGTACCATATGGCACAGTCTGTTTAACACAGATTGTTTTTTGCCAAGAGAGTGTGACATAAGCACACTATGTCGAGACCTTTAGAACTACAGTAGTTTTTTGTTTTCTGCTGATGCTCATTGCATTGCTGACATTTAGGTTTCATGGGTTTCCTTGATGTTAGATAATTTCAGCTGTGACATAGTGCAGTTTGTTACAGTACTGATGAAATAGGTTAATGTGCAGCCTGTTACACAGTTCTTCTGCAGCAATCACACCCTATGAGTTGGACTAAATTGTCTTTCCTTTGAAAATGGGCATATTATTTTGTTATTGCAAACTTAAATTCAGTAATATTTGCTTAAATTCATTAACTTTTGAGTCACAGTCTGTTGCATGAGTGCAGCATATCGAATCTTGGTAAAGGCTTGTAGAGGTATGGAGTGAACTACGAAGTGGTGCTTTCCTCTTGGCTTAGCTTGTGCCTTCTGTCCAGTAGAAAACTGCAGTACTGCTAAACTGCTGCACTATTCAGTGGTATTCTCTGGGCCTGTGTTTACCCAGGAAGTGGAAATTGAAGTAATTGTATCTTAAAGTATGTACCAAATTTCTCAGTAAATACTGGTTTTGAGGGCAAAATATTGGGGTGCCACGAATTTCCGTGTGGCCTCTTTAATTTCCTGTTTTTTTTTTTTACTCCTGACGTCATTGCGTGCAGAGTGTGCGCGATGACAGCTGTGGTCAGGCAGTGGCAACCAATGATTTAATGCGTGAATAGTTCCTTATGTTATGTTATGTAGTCTACTGTCCTCGGTTCTAATTTTGGGCAACCACCAGCTGATCTACAGTGAATCAGAAACAGAACTTGCAATGTTATGTCTAAATCACAGGTTCACAGCACATAATATGGGTAGCGAAGAACTTCAAGAAGGATTTTGCTAAAGTGCCCACTTTGTAAAATATAACACTTGTCTATTTCAATTATCAAGAACATTTAATGAAAGTTATCGTATAGTGCACACTGTAGCAAATTATACTTAATTACATTCAGTGCCCGCCACTTTCTTTACTACACTTTGTCTTCATAATGATACACAGCAAATAAAATAATACATCTCTAAGATATGTAATTTACTCATGTCATGTCGTAAAAACAAATGTTCAATGCACCAGAAGATTTTGCTACCGCGAATTCCACTGCTTTACAGTTACTGTGTTACCTGTCAGTTTATTCTGTTTGCTCTTGTGCATTGGCTAATTTCTCGTCTTTTTTGAATGAAACCATAAGGCTCATTCACATGTATTCAAGCCATGCCTCCCCACCACGTAGTCACAGGCAACAGCCAGGCACTTGAGCAGTCCAACACCGGCCGATGTAAAGGGCAGTTTGTTGTTCATGCCGGTAATAGTAGCTGGGATGATGGTGAAAACTGCAAAGCAGATCTCAACAATGACAGCAGTGTTGGCCCCGAGGCTGTTTCTGATTATTTCAGGAACCAGGAAGGCAAGATAAATTGGAACTAAAATAATTAAAATGTCAGACCAGTTTAATGATGCAGAAATGTAGCTGTAGAGTTGTATTGTGAGCAGCGGAGAAATTACTGCTGTATTTATTTCCAGGTCGCAGAGAATTGGAATTGCTGCTCTGAGCAGCAGAACATTTATTTCCCAGTAAACACTTTAGGTATTGGGATTTTTAATACCCTACCGAGAAGTGTTGCAGTTTCAAATTGCATTGAACCGTTGCTTTATTCATGTAACTGTGCTGCTTTATTCTTTGTGCCGTTGCTTTATTCATGTAACCGTGCTGCTTTATTATTCTCTGTGCCATTGCTTTATTCATGTAACCGTGATGTGTGTGAGGGCTTGCTCTGGGCCGGGTTTAAGTTTTTACAAGCTGTGGGACAGACAAAAAGCGAAGCCTAAAGGAGCAGAGAATTGGAGAGCAGCGAAGAGTTTATTGCTACATTTATTTCCAGGCAGCAGGGAATTGGAGCTCTGAGCAGCGGAACATTTATTTCCAGGTAAAGCGTGTATGTGTTGGGATTTTTAATACCGAGATGTTTCAGGTAAAGCCTGTGTGTCAGCTTTTTAAAAGGTTACTATGGCTACAGAAAGCAGATGCAAAGAATAAAGTGTAGTGTGTGACATGAAAGTAAGTATCAGATAGATACAGCGCGTTTATAGAAGTAAGCTGCAGATGTGGATATCTTATCAGAATGAAAGTGAAACTAAGTGGCGAAGATGAAAAATGGAAGACTGGTAGGAGGACAAAGCATGTGTTGGTGCATTACTTTTAATAATCTGGGAGGTGCAGAGACAGTATCCAGGAAAAAGAGGAGAAAACTAGAAGGCTTGAAAGTAGTGTTTGACACTAGGATACATGCTATGATTGCTGAGAAGAGGGCTTACAAATGTAAACACTGAGACTGAGGTACTCTGTGGTAGTCTACCAAGTACAGTATTCCTCTGTATAAACTGTCATATGTGACTGAGCTATTGTTGTAGTGAAAATAATTTCAGAATAGGTAAGTGGCAGGTGTGGAGACATATAGATTCATATGAAGGCGAAAATTAGGTGCCTTTTTTGTGGGTGTGTGAAATGCCACAAATAGGTCTGCCTGGTGTTTAGGGTTACCTGTACCTTACATACAAGGGAGCAAGAGCCTGAGTTATCTACTCATACCACTTTTGGTTGAAGGAGTTATATCTCTCAACTGTACAAATTTTCACATAATGTCTGGAATGTGTTTGGCTCATACTTCTGGTCCATTCCTCTTAATGTTTGGATGGTGCAGTGCTAGTGTTATTGCCTCACAGCTAGAGGTTCTCTGGTTTGATTCTTGGCTGAAGTGCCTTCTGTGTGGAGGAGTTATAGCTCTCAACTGTACAAATTTTCACATAATGTCTGGAATGTGTTTGGCTCATACTTTTGGTCTGTTGTTCTTAAAGTTTGGATGGTGCCATGGTAGTGTTGCTGCCTCACAGCAAGAGGTTCTCTGGTTCAATTCTTGGCTAAAGTGCCTTCTTTTTGGAGTCGGCATGTCCTCCCTATGTTTGTGTGGGTTTCCTCTAGGTGCTCTAGCTTCCTCCCACAATAGAAAGATATGCATCTGAAGCATTTTTCCACATGCCTCTGCTGAAAATTAGCTTTGTTCCAAGTCAGACTTTCCCAGTAAACAAATGTTAAAAACCATAAATTTTATTTTATTCTGGCAAATCAGTGAGAACTGAATTCACTAAATAATGATAGCCATTTAAGTTTGTCTTCCTATCCTTTAGGAAACACAAGGTTAAACATTTTATTCTAGCAACTTTCTAAGATTATACAAGCCATGTTTAAAATGTGTCCCTGGTTTTGGGCTTTTGTCCTACCCAATAAATTTTGGCTTGTTCCTGATTTCTTGTGCTGCACAGTTCTTCAGGGAATGAGAAGTTTAGTGCTGCTTATGCAAAGTCTACTTGCATTGTTAGTAGCACAGCAGGTAGAGTACTTGTGCTTGATGCAGGAGGCTGTGGGTTCTACTCCCACAGTATGTAGATGGATTACTGTATTGTGTTGTAATCTTAAAGGGGGTGGATGCTGCAATCCTGAGAATGTCCTCCTTTGGCAGCGAAACCTATTAACTACAAACCTGTTATCAATTTGCCATCCATTTCCTATTGAAATATTACTAGCTTATCATTTATTTCGTGTGACATAGGCATTTATTCTTCAAGGGCAACAGCCACTTTACTTGTAGATGAAACAATGAAATATAAAATTGTTTGCTAGCAGCAACTTAGTTACAGATCTCTTTAACATGGAATTTAGATGACTTATACTTCTGCAGAAATTGTGCATATTTACTGATACTGGTGGATTCTAGAAGTCCGAGTAGACTTTAATGATGGAAATGTTCTGAATTGGGCAGTTTTGTCATTATCGGTTCATGCATTCTGTTTCATTGCTTGCTAGAAAAGTGTTCAAACAATAAATTTAAAATGCGCTCTAACAAGTGTGCTGTATTATACAAGGAATGTAATTTAATAAAGTCAGGAAGGTGCATCAAAGAACCAATATATGTTTCTTGTTTTGTGTGCAAGGGGCCTATGATTTGAAAACAGCCCAAAGGTAATCTTTATCTGCGTAAGGGATATTAGAAATGTAAAAATGGAAAGCCCTCTTGCAATGCATTTTAAAGACCATCATAATAGTAACCCGAAGGGTTTGTTAGCTACTATTTTAGAACACATTGTTATGGATAAAAATGATGAAATCGTTAAAAAGAAGCTTTTATATAAAGAAACAGTTTTTATACTAAAATATGGTACGATGACACCTAGTGGTATTAATGTTGAATGTAATTGGAAAGTTTTTTTGTAATTAATTGTTTAATTGTTTAATAGATATTTTATAGTATAAATTTGTGTTTTGAAGTTTTGATAGTATTCTCCTTGAAGGCGTAAGCCGAAGTGCTAGAGACTATCGAATAAACTTGTGTTGGATCTGGTTTTGTCGTTTTTACTTGGACTTGTTTTTTATTTTACTTTGGTTGTTCTATAATTGTAATATTTATCTGCCACTGGCCAGATGCATTTTTCTTTGGATGTGGGTTTCAATGATGTTTCAATGCGTGTGAGTTTCAAGGGCAGAGAAGTTTTAATGCTAAGTCTATTTTCATTGTGAGACTGTATTGCTTTGTTTAGCAATGTCTATTAGTGTCTGTGCTATAAAATGTAAAATAAAATCCAAATAAACATTGTAGAAGTAAAGCAGTATGCACTTTAGTGTTTATGGTAAATGGGGCGAAATAGCCAGGTAATGGGACATTGGAATGGTTGCAGGGGGACTCTGGGGCCATATCTTGGTTGTCTGTTCTTCAGTTTGCGTTTGAAAGTTGGTATCCCACAATTCCATTGGCGTAGGCGGGATTACATAATTATGTATGCAAATGTTATGTTAATCAGCATACAGATTTGTACCTATTTTCATGGGCCTTTGACCAGATTTTTGATGTTTCCAGGTTGAGATGTATGATCTGGTGTGTGATAAAGAACATGTTGACTGGTGAATGGCTGTCCTATAAGTTGTTGTTGAGTTTTTGGCTGACCTACTCTCTTTTTTTTTTGAATATTTTATGTCATGGTGAATTTCACCACAGTGTGTTATATTGTGGATTACAGGTTTTTGTTCATTTTAGTGGAATCTAGTAATTCCTTAGCTAGCCTTTTGAATTGATCCTTATGTGGCTTATATAGGTTTCTACGGTTGGGTTTTTCTGTGTGTGTGTGTGTGTGTGTGTGTGTGTGTGTGTGTGTGTGTGTGTGTATTTTTCAGAGGTAAATTTTATTTATTTATTTATTTGTAATATTGTGATATTGTAGTGTAATGATGTTATATTGAGAACTATTAGAATTATAACATAGTTGCATATTTTAGTTAGTTTGATGTGGTATAGTACTGCTATTTCATTCTGGGTCCTTTTTGCCTGTAATGCTGTTTTCCATTTGGCTGATTGCAGTTTGTATTTTGTTTTGTATTTTGTTTGTTAGTTTAAGTTTTCACTCAGGTTTTGATTAGTTCCGTGTTTAAAGGTAATCTTTGTTCTACTTGTTTAAGTTGGTTTTGTGGAGTTTAATTATGTATTTTTTCATTTGAAGTTTCTTTTGTATGAATGGGGCTGAGCCTTAATGAGTGATGACACACAGAGACAATGATATATCTTTGGCGATGTACGCAGAGAGAGTATAAATAAAAATATTTTAGTTTGTGTTGCAGACATGATCTTACCACTCCCAATTTATTAATTTCCATTGTTAGAATAAATACTGTGCATGTGTGTATTTCTGTGCACTTATGTATGGATGTGTCAATGTATGTGCATACATATATATATATATATATATATATATATATATATATAAAGAGAGGGAGAGATTCATAGATATTCCAAGGCTGGTGAGTTTCATGATCATTCTCACCTTGCCAGTAACTTCCATCTGGCTAACTCAAAACATAAAAGTAATCAAAACCTGATGGGGCATACCGGTCAATCCTAGAGTAAATTTGTGGATGCCATCTGGTCATCTAGTTTATTTCTTTCTTTATTTTATTTTATTTTACCGGGAAAGTCCAGCTAGACACAGGTCGATTTTCAGCGGAGGCCCAGGGGAGAAAAGCTCCAAATAAAATTACATAGATTAACAGGTAGACATCAACAAGTTATACAACATAGATATCTGGTAATACCTAATGGATGGCATAAGACAACATATAGCAAAAAACCTGATAGGGAACATTGGCATATAGTTTCATATGTAGGTAGTCACAGTATAATACTTCTCTTACGAGGTACATGTTATACTTAACATAGTGAATATTTCATACATGTGTGTCGATGATGTAGGTATACAAAACACACTAAGAAGAGTATTTACACTACAGGGTACATTGAGATTAGGCTTAGATGGGAGTAGGTGGTTAAGTAGTGTTTAGCCTGGGGGAATCAAAGGCGCATAACCAGGAGTTCATATCATGTGCTTTGAGGAGCTTTTTGAATTGATTGGTGGAGCACATGGAGGTAAGGTGGAAAGGTAAGAGTTCCAGTCTTTAGAAATAGAATAGCTGAAAAGAGATTTCCCTGCCTCGTTGGTATGTTTGATGACATCTAGGTGGTTTGGGCTACTGGATCTTAAGGTTCTAGTAGTAGAGTAAGGTGTAATTAGATTCTTAGATGCTGGAGTTTTAGTTGGATGATGGTATATTTTCTGTACCAATGATGATTGATTGAGTTTCAGTAGTTGTGGTAGCTCAAGCCAGCCCAGTTGCTTGAGAGGTACACAGTGGTGGGACCTGTTTGTAGTCTCAGTAGCAAATCTAGTAATCTTGTTATAACAGGATTCTAGTTTGTGTAAGTCAGTTTTGTGGAAGTGGATTAGTTTTGGGGAGGTGTAGAGGAGGGTAGAAAGCAGGTGTGTCCTGGCTATGGTGGTTTTGGTTTGTTTAGTGAGAAATTTTCTGTTGCGATGAAGGAAGTGTTTTGTGAACCTTCTTGATAGTTTGGGCTATATGAATGTCATATTTAAGGTTGGAGTCCATTTCTGCACCTATGATTTTAGTGTGGGAGGTAGGAGTGATAGTCATTTTATTTTTGGATATGCTAGTGAAGGTGTCATATGGGGGAGGGGATCTACAAGCACTGAAAAGAATTTTTGTTTTATTTGGGTTTAGGATTAGCTGAGAGTTGGAGAACCATGTCTCAGCTAATGAGAAGGATTGTTGTATCAGTGAGTGTAGTTCACCTAATGTCTGGACTGTGCATATGAGGGTGGTGTCATCAGTGTATTGTACTACTGAAGCACTGGGTGTGGAGGATGAGAGCTGGTTGGTAAATAGAGAGAAGAGTAGAGGGCCAAGTATGGAGCCCTGAGGGACACCTATGGGTACTGGCAAGAGAGAGGATAGTTGGTTCTGCCATTTCATTGCTTGTTGGCGTCCTAGTAGGTAGCTTCTGAACCATGGTATAGAGGGGGTGCTGATATTTAGGGTACTTAGTGTGTTAAGTAGACTATTATGGTTGACCATGTCGAATGCTTTAGACAGGTCTAAAAATGTCAGAAACTAGTTGTCCCTTGTTTTTGTGATGGTTAACTGTGTTGGAGGAGGACATTAGAGCTGTTGTGATGCTTTGGAAAGATCTAAAGCTGTGCTGATTTTTAGATAGTGGGTTGTTTTTTAGGAGGAAGTCCATGAGTTGGGTATAAATGACTCATTCCAGAATCTTTGATAAGGGTGATAAAATAGCAATTTGTCTGTAGTTATTGAGTTCAAAAGAATGGCCTCCCTTGTGTAATGGTATTACATGGGAGATTTTCCATATATTGGGTACTTTACACTCTGTTATAGATATGTTGATTAGAATGGCAATGGGATAGGCTATGGCATTTGCGGCCAGCTGTAGGAATTCTGCTGGTAGATTGTCAACGATCAGGGTGGTTGGTTTAAGCTTGTAGAGGAGTTTTGAAATGGATTTGGTTGATGTTGGATGCAGGGGGGTAAAGTGTGTGGAATTATCCTGTGGGCTAAAGCTACTTTGTATGGGTGGCAGGTCAGGGCTGTTACAATTGCTGTGGGTATTTGCAAAGGCTTGTACTGTTTAAGTGAAAATTTATTGAATTGAGTGGGGATGTTCTCTTGGTTGTTTACTGTAGTAGGTGTAGGGGGGTAGTGGACTTACCAGGATGCAGTACAGAATTTATAGAGGCCCACATTTTTTAGGGTTGTGGATATGTTTTTCTTGGGAGGTTTTGGTATTGGTGAATTTTGTCAGATTTTATGAGTTTTTTGGCTTTATTATGGACCTCAAAGTGGTTTTGTTTTGTTGATTGGGATTTGTTTTTGTGGAAATGTATCCATGCTTTATCTCTGTCTTTGAGGATGAATTTTGTCGCCTTAGTTAGCCAGGGGGCATACTTAGTCTTTATTCTAATGGTTCTGGTGGGTGCATCATGGTCTAATATTTGTAGGAAAGTTGAGTTGAAGTAGTGGACTGCCTTATCTAGTGACAATGATGTTAGTAGTTTCTAGGTGCAACTTTGTAGGGCATTTATAAAGTCATCTGGCTTGAACTTTGTTTTGTTTCTGACTACTCTAAAGGTTGTCTGGTTTATTTGGTGAGTTCTTTTTCTAGGAAAGAAGGTAGCCTGATGGTCGCTAAGGCTGTCTGGCAGGCAGCCTGCTAGAGATGCGAGTGAGGGATCAGATATAAGTATCCAGTCCAGAATGGACTTCTGTTTGGTTGTTTTGTCAGTTCTGGTGAGGGATGTGATAATTTGGGTGAGCTCATGGAGGTTGATGTTGGTAGAGGGATTGCGGCCAGAGCAGTTATGCCAGTCTATATTAAAATCTCCTAGTAAGATATTTTCTTGAGGGAGGGAGATTGAGATCCATTCTAGTAGGTTTTCCATGCTGGAAACATTATTACCAGTTGGGCAGTAGCAGCCTATAATATTTATGTGTTTATTGGGATTTAGCTTTAACTGTGTAAGGATGATTTCTGCAATACCTATATCTGGAGTATTAGCGTCTAGTTGCTCTAACTTGAGATGATCTTGGAATAGTAGTGCTACACCTCCACCCTTTTTACCTTTTCAGTCCCTGCACACGATGATGTAGCGTGGTGCTGTTATTTCATTGCTATTGATTTCTGGTTTTAGCCAGGTTTCAGTCAGTAATACAATATTAGGCTTATGTAGAGTTAGTAGGGCATGGAGTTCATGAGTTTTATTTGAGATACTTCTTACATTAATGTTAAGGAAGAGGAGGGAGGCCTTATGTCTATGGATAATACGGGTAATGTGGTCAGGGTTTGAGTTTGGTAAAGAGTTGGGACCAGAGTTGGGGTGTATGCCTCCACAACATGATAGTTTAATTAATAAATGTAGGTACAGTTTGCTAAACTTATGGGTAATAATAGTGTGCTTTAGTGAAGTGTGGGTGTTGTATTTGAGTGATTGTATTTTATGGAGGTAATAATCAGTGGGGGAGGATCTGAAGAGGCATGGAGCTATGTGTATGCCGGGAGCTTCAATGAGATAGTCAGTGGTAGCAGTTTGCCAAGGGAGGGAGATATTGATTTGTAGTTGAGTGTGGTAAGAGGAGATGGCTGTGAGCTGGAGGAGCATGATAGCTATGATTGTAAACATTATTGTTTTTAGTATGTGTATATTTATAGTAGGGGACATAGTGGTATTGTGAGGATAAGTAGTTGGAGTATGTAGAGTCCCCTAAGTAAGCAATTGTGCTATTAATTAGTTAGAGGGTAAGGTGAAATTGTTGTGGTGAGGATTGGGTGTGGTGATGTGTGATAGGTTAATTGGGTTACTGGGTGGAAGTGAGTGTTATTTGTGGGTGTGGTGCACAAGTATAAATGTAATGAAAGTGGGGGTAGGTGGGAATGTGGTAGGGTAGGGGAGTGTAGTGAGCCCAGAGGGGGTAGCATCTACCCTTGGAATGGACTAGTCCTACAGACACAAAGAAAAAACTATCTGCAAAGATTCAAAAGCAGGTAGGTGAGAGGGACAGCAGCTGTGAATTTTAAATGTAGGTATAAAAAAGGTTGCCTAGAGTAAAGTGGACACCAAGGGATACTACTAAGAGAAAAGCCACAGTTCCACTGAAGAGGGATAAGTGTAGGAGATTCATAGGTTCATAGGTAGGTACTACACTATTGGTCATAGGGCCTATATAAGCCTAGTCAAAAAGGTACCCTGGCTTTCACCACCCAAGAAAATTATTTTCCTGTGCCCCTGTCAAGCAGAGCCACCGAAGTGATCCCAGAGATGAATTTTCTATTTCCCATCCAATCATCAAGATTTTTCTTGAAGAGTGCTAATGAGGAGCTTTGTTTGATATAGCTAGGTAGTTTTGTTTCAGAGTATGGGAAGTCTCTGGGACAGAAATTTATCCCTCCAGCATGTTCTGTTTATTGTGGTGACAAGGCTTCGGTCCCTAGAGCGTGTAGCTCAGAGGGATTGGGATTTCTTTAAGTGGAGCATGTCCAACAGCTCTGGGTTTGACATAGCTTTGTTATGTTAGGCAGAGATCGCCTCTGAGTAGGCGATATGCGACGGAGTAAAGCTGGAGTTTTTTGAGACTGTCTGCGTACGGCATCTGTTTGAGGCCGGTCTTTGTGAGGTATTTCTGTGGCCTTTCCAGTTATAGATGTCTTGTGAGGTACATACCAAAAGGGGCATTGTACTCTATAATGGGTCTAATGAGTGATGAGTAGAGGGGAACAATTACCTCTTTTTTCCTGGATGAGAAACCTTTTGTGATGAGGTGTGCCACGTAGAAGAATTTCCTGACTACTTTGGCGATGTGATTATCAAAGGAGAGACTACTGTCCACCTGTGCCCCAAGGTCTCTTGTCACACTTTCGGTGTTAAGTAGACTACCGCCTATGTGGTAGTTCATGGGTACAGAGTGTTTTACCAAAAGGGATGACCGTGCATTTTTTGGTATTGAGCTTGAGGCCATGGCTTTGACACCAGGTATCTGTCTCAGGGAGGCCCTTTTGTAGGATGTCCACATTATTAGGAGTTTCGATTATGGCTCTTAGTTTGCAGTCATCTGCGAACTTCATTAGCCAAAGACTTTCTGTGTTAGCCTGTACTTCAGAGAAGTAGATACCAAACAGGAGAGGACCCAGGACTGAACCCTGTGGTACACCACTTGTCACTGGTCTGAAGTCGGATTTGGAGTCTGCTACTTTCACAATGTGAGTTCTGTCAGTGAGCCAGTTGGCAACCCATCATGTGACATAAGGATCTATACCTAGTTTAGTGAGTTTATCTATATTTCCAGAGTGGGGGATGGTGTTGAAAGCCTTGGCGAGATCTAGATAGGCTGTGTGAACCACCTTACCCTCATCTACGGCTTTGGTGACTGCTTCAAAAAAGTCTGTCAGGTTTAGGAGACATGATCTCCTTTTACAAACCCAAACTTAGTGGGGTCCAGAGTTTGGAGATTACCAATGTCATTGTTTATAGGTTCCATGATGATACGTTCCATGGCCTTGCAGACCAGGCTTGTCAGGCTAATTGGGCGGTAGTTCCTGGGGTCCATGGTGGATCCCCCTTTGTGGAGTGGGATAACCATCACTGTCCGTCATTTAGTGGTCATAAATCCTGAGGTGACGCTATGACTGAACATGGTACTTAGGTGGGGTGCCATTTCATTCTGTAGTTCATGTAGAATGCAGCCTGGGATGTTGTCAGGTCCCATGGATGCTGTGTTCTTGGCTTTGGAGAGTGTGGTTTTTACCTGTGCAGCCGTGATTACAGGAACTTTGCATTCTTCCGGTATAGAGATGGGTCCTTTAGGGGGTGAGAGGGTGGTAAAGTTAGCACTGAACCTATCTGCTAAGATGTTGGCAATATCAGTTGGTTCTGTATATTTAGTGCCATTGTGCTGTAACTCAGGGCAGATCTGAGTGTTGCCATTGAGATTCTTGACATAGCTATAGAATGCTTTGTGGTTGTCTTTAGAAACAGTGGTGATTTTGTTTTCGTAACTAGCTTTGGAGGATTTTATGAAGGATCTGAATTGATTGTTTAATTGTATATGATGTTGAGTTGTCTGAAGAAGTTGACGTATTGGCCTCAACGAAAGCGCTAACATTAAAGGATTTTGTGTGAAGTAATAACAGTAAGCTTGCCTTTGCGTTCAACAGTTTGTTTAGAGAGTCGTTTATAGGATTTTATGAAGGATCTCAGCTTCTTACTGAGGCTGACCAGGGAGTTCCTCCAGTCATGGGATTTTACTCTTTTTTGCAGCAGTTTCCTTCTTTCTTCTGTTGTAGAGTTTGTTTATGGCGGCGGACCACCAGATTGGCTTCCTTTTTTTGAGATATCATCTTGGTTCTTTTAGGGATAGCACGATCCATGCACTTGTGTAAGTGCTTATAAAGTGCATTTGTGTAGGATTCAGCAGTCGTACCTGTATTGTCCATCTACATGGGTGTCGTGAAGTTTTCCACTTCTGTCTTAAGAAGCATGATGTTGGCTTTGGAGAAATTTTTTATGGTGGTTTCCCTAATGGGGGGTGGGGGCAGGATGTGGATGCCTAGGGTGATTAGCTTGTGGTCAGATCTGGCCAACGAGGAATTGCCCTCTGGTGTGGAACACCGGTCGCCCATGTTGATAATGACCAGGTCTAGGATATTGCTGCCCCTGGTGGGGGTGTGGCTAGGTTGATCTAATATGAATTGGAATGGCTGTATAGTCACAGGGAAAGCAGCTTGAGTACGTAGTAGAGAGAAGTCTGAGCTGATAGTGATGAGTGGAAAAATGGGGAATTCTACAGAGAGAATATATCAAGGAGAAGGAGAGGGTTAGAGACTAATAAGAATGTCAAGGGGCTGAGCTTTCCTAGCAGCAAGCTCCCTATTTAGGGCAGGTAAATAGTTGTCATTGACAGAGTAGTTGAGACGTACACTAGCTTGACTTGGCTACTGCTCTTTATCACCGGAGCTTTGATAGGAAGTGCCCGTTCACAGTGATGATGATTTCACTCTGTGAATGTACTTTTACGTAGGGCATTGAAGCTGGGGAGAAATAAAGCAGAGTGAGATAAGGTTGTACTTAACCGTAAATGTCAGTGAAAAAACAAAGTAGATAACAATGCAGTTGTTGGATGTAAGTCACTGTCACTGCTATGGTAGAAGTAGACCTTACTGGCTATAACCTGTATGTTTAAAGAAAGATGCTGAGTTTTCCTGCTAACATGAACAGAGGCATCTCCTAAATGCTTTATCCCCAGCATGGGTCCCCTAAAATTATCTATGGTATGATCCCAGTTATTCTCATTATGGGTAATATACAAGTATTGACCATAGGACAGGTAAAAACCATTCTGTCACCATATGGGATAGGTTATTTTGAGCATAGAAAGGGAAATTGGCTAGATCTAAAATGGCCCGCAAGGGCAGCTAGGCTAGTATTTACCTATTAACCTCTGAACATGCAGGGAGGTTTATTCTAGAGGGTTAGACGGCTGCAGATTATAAACTTGTCCCTCCACCATATTTTATTTATTTGTTAATGAAGATTTAAGTAATTGGTCCTAGTATTGGTGGAGATATTAGACTTGAAGAGGAACAGAAGACCCAGGACAATCAGGCCTAATCACACAGTAAGCAAGGCAAAGCTCTTCCCTCAAAAGTCTATAAAATGTTCATTAAAAGGATAGAGCTTTCAGACACTCTTGGTGACTTTAGGCCTGTAATTTTTTTGGTTAGGAATCTTTGAGGTCTTTATAATTATTTGATATGTGTCTTGAGATGCCTGTAAAAGATGGTGCTTTACTTGATAATTGGCCAAATTGATATTGAGCATAAGAGAATGATTAGCTTTTTAGACCTTGATGATATTCCTTTGGCAATTAACTGGACCAAATAAAAGGATTTCCAGAAAACCCTTGTCACATGATGGTCAGAAGAGAGGGAGCTACTAATAACAAGTATATCGTTCATTAATTACATTTTTATTTTTAGACTTATGTTGTCTAGACCGTATGATGAGGGGAGGGATTGTCTACCAAAAGTGACTTTTTAGCGTTTAGTTTGAGCCCATTTTTAGTACACTAGGAATTTATAGGAAGAGTTAATTCTGGAGGGTTTGGATATCATAGGGTGATATAGTAACAATGCCAGTTTGCAGTCATCTGCAGACTAGCATTGTTTGTCTGCTTATAGATCTAACAAGTTAATATTGAAATGGAGAGGTTCCAGGTTCCAGCATTGAGCCCTGAGGTACACCACTGGTCGCTTTCATACATTCTTATGAGACACTTGCAACTTACATTGTGTGGGTTATGTCTTTCTGCCAGTCTGCTACCAGTATTACCTCATATTGGTCAGTTTTTAAAGTATTTAGCTTTTGCATGATGCCAGCAAGGGGCATGGCATTAAAGGCCTTCTCCAGGTCAAGGTACTCTGCGTGCACTGCATGGCTACCATCTACAACCTCTGTAACCCTTTCAGAGAAATTTACCAGATTAAATAGAGAGGATCTGCCCTTCACAAAAAAACAAATTGTTGGGGGTCAAGTTTAATAGGATTCTTAATGTCACAGTATATGCGATGTTCCATGACTTTCCAGATGAAGCTTGTAAGATAGGTCTGTAATTACCCGAGTCGTTTGCAAGGCTACTCTTATTGATGGGCATCACCATTGCTGTGTACCAGTCATCAGAAACAAAACCAGTGGCTAAAGTTAAGGTAAACCATTTGAGGTGCATGTCCACAAGTGTGTGTGTGTGTGTGTGTGTGTGTGTGTGTGTGTGTGTGTGATATATATGTGTGTACGTATTTATATACATATTCACAAAGAAAAGAAGCCTGATTGCTTGCATTTTCCATAACTTTGAGACACAGAATTGTTTTCTTGTCACCACAACAGTGGATTTTAAAGGACATGTACACCACAGACACAAACTTCCTCTTCCAAGAGTATAATTTCTCCCTACAGAATGAACCCCACACTGCCACATAGAAGTTGAACACATATTAGCGCTTTTCCTCTTCTGTGACATTTCTACATTTTTCACCTTCCTCACTGTATAATGTTTTGGGCTTGGATGAAATGTCTTGATACTTTCTTAGAAATATATCTTCTTAAAGTGTTATGTTGTTGGTCCTTCCTGCACCATGGTATGTTGTTCTTTAGTGACTAGTATATCGTTGGTGTGGGTTTCTCTAGAGAATGCTTTAAACTTTTCTTATCAACTCCTTCATAAATTCCTTCCTAAATTTAATTTTTAATCACAGAAGCTTTAAAGGCCTTTTAACCTCAGTGTTGTGAGGATAGTTTTTTTTCTGTATAATAAATTTTAATAGATGTATAGCCTAGGTAAATTTGTCTAGTTTGACGAAAGGTCCTTTGGCCTGAAAAATTAAAGGTCAAATTAATAAAAGACTTGATAACATGAAGTTAAAAGCATTTTCTTAGACCAGCACCATTAAAACTGTTGTTGCTAAAAGCACCACATGTTGTTCAGGTTAAGAACAGTTTAAAGTATGAAAGAACACTTTAACATCACACTACCTATCCCATTTTAAGGATCCCCCCCCCCCCAAAAAAAAAAGAAAATAAATGCATAGCAAAATGTTTACAAGCTTTCCTTCTTTCCTTTCTGTTGGTATCATATACCTATATATTTCTAAGCAGTTGCATCTTTTTGTTGTGTACTGTCTTGATAGCGTTGTTACCTCACAGCAAGAGGTTCTCCCGTTCGATTCTCGGCTTGGCTTGGGAGGGCCTTCTGTCTGCATGTCCTCCCCGCGGTTGGGTAGCGTTCGAAAGACATGCGTGCGTAAGTGGGTGTGCCTTTGTTGAAGGTTGGGCGTCGAGCTGGCACCTCGGCGTTTCTTAAAAATCTACTGCCAATCATTAGCAGACCAGAGTTCCGCTGTGGAGACCCCTTACCGGGAAAAAGCCGAAAGACAAACAACAACTGTCTAATGTTAAATATCAGGAAACATGGCCATACTGGAATGGGAGGATGATTGTATGAGCATTCCCTATAACAACTTCTGGCAAAGGCTGAGGATGTTGCTTTTGGGGGGGGGGGGTTCAAAGAAGGAAAAGGGTGGTTGAACTGGCTGAGATGCCTCAGAGGATTGGGGAAATATGTTGCATGTCCCCTTTGCATGCCCACCTCATGGACACAACAATGCAAACTGCAAGGGGGGGCAATAGGGTAGCCCATTAAAAGTTAAGTCCCCACAGCTGAAGGTGGATGGCAAGAAGCCCCCCATGATGCCCTACAGTTCAACTCAGTCCATAGTTTAATTCAGAGAATGTCTTGGGGACATAATGAGGAGCTGATAAACCTAACAGTGAACATGGGGTACCAGGCTACAAGCTATTGGATGAATCAGGGGAGCAAAAATTGCTCAATAAATGACAGGATACATGTTACAGGTGAAAGAATGAATGAATGAGGAGTTCATTCCTAGTTGCCTGTTACTTTGCATGTTTTGCTCACTGTCTCAGATTTCGTTCTAGTCACTCCTGTTTAGTGTTACTGCACCCAGTGCTTGCTTGATTTGCACTTAGCAGACGTAGTCTCCATGGCCATCTAGCTCTAGAAACTCCTCTCTCAGGCAGCCTTCCTTTTTGAATGCATTGGTGGCAGGCATTCTGGTAGGTGTTCCCCATTATTTAGTCTATTCTGTTGGTCCCAGTGTGGTTGCCTGCCTTCTGTCACCCAGTTTGTGTTACTGGTGAGGATTCATCTTAGCCACTGAACCCCTTTCAGGGAGGATCAACGGTGTTAAATATGATGGACACTTACATATACTTTCAGTTGGCTGTGATGAGTACCCTCCTTTATAGGTCAGACAGTCCATCCCTCCACATAGCCAAGACGGATGGATTCCTTGTAAGCTGAGAAGTTATACACTTGGGTATCTTTTGTTAGCGTTGGGAATCCACGCTTCATTGTTCTTGACATTTAGGCTGGTGATGAGGGAGAGAGACAGCAGGACTGACAGGTGAGTAGAGCTAAATTGTTCATACTGTCACAAGCACACATCCATTCCTGAACATAAGAATTTCCAGAAAATATGACAGATTCTGAGTGGTGGTGAGGTTAAACCCAACCACAAGGTGGGTCAAAGAGGGTCTTCATCTTAAGTCAGTCATTACAGACTACATGTATATGTTATATCTGCTGTGTAGTCTCATCAGTTTGTTTTCATAATTCGTTTTCTTTTTTTTTTCAATAATCATTTTTATTGTTTTGCCAAACCATTATACATTTCACACACTATTTACATTATGTACAATATTGCTTCCAATGTTTTAGTTCCATTTTAAATTTCCCTATAATACATTAAGAATAAATATCATTTTAACCAAGTACAGGAAATTAAAATCACAAAAAATTAAACATAAAAGCATCTACAATAGACAATTATAAACCAACTCAAGCCAATAATTTGTATTATTTCTACATTTTCTATCTAATCCAAGAATGTGTTGGTACACATACAGAATGTCCTGACGGAAAGTGGATAGGAACCGCCAAAAATAATATTAAAGATTTGTTCCCAAATTTTTATGCTGTTTATACTTTTCTTATTATTTCTAATTAACAATTTGTGCGCTAATATATGCTTAATCGCTAACAGCCTGAAATTTTGCCACGACACCTGTGCTGGGTTCAACCAATTTGTGGCTATATATAATTTCATTAGTAAACTAATATTCATAATTACAATCTTTTTTGTTTTGTCCAAATAATTCGTTTTCTAATTCTCCTTCTCCACAGTAGTTTTGTTATGTATTATATGCACCATACCTCTGTCTGGAGTCACATTTTTAGACACACAAAATGGTCATTATCGGTACATGAGTGACCCATTCTATGTAAAATCCCCTTTCAACCACGTTTTATGTGACCTTTGTTTAGTGTCTTAGTCGTCTTCCTTGATGAAAAGAAATCAGTCTGAATTTTCCAGCTTCACAATTAGGGTGCTCTTTGATGTCTTTGTTAAAAAAAATAAATAAAAAAATTTAAAAAATTCTGGTATTCAAATAAGGTCTCTCCAGTCTTTACATTTGTAACTATAAGCCACAGTTTGAACCATATTATGGTTTCTTTTCACACCCACTACTGCAGGCCTCCCCGTACAGAAATGCACCACTCTGTGCATCTTCCATCCATCATTTTTCACCGTTCTGCATCCTGCTAGACCCGAACATCTGCCTGCCCAACATAGTAATTTTACAGCTACCCAATCACATTCTTTCTGCACTTATTTTCTCTTGCCAGCTGTCTCACATCTACAACAGTACTAATAACTCCTTCATATTTTCTAACCATGCCTAGGAAGATTTAAGTTTTCTGAATGTTTCTAACTTAATATTTAAAATTTACTTTTGGAATAATTTTTTCTAAGGTTTTCTTGATGCCTTTCTTAGCTTGTTCTTCATTCTTTTTTTTTTTTTTTTTTTTGTTTCATCTTGTCCATATCCTCTTTATCACACTTACTGCTGTCCATTCTCTTCATATTGTTTCTCCCCTCCATGTAGTACCCACTGTTTGTAGTAAACCTCTGTATTTCTTTTAGATGTAGGGTACAACATTCAAGTGTGTTTGTGACTTTTTGTCCTCCTCATCAGACAGTTTAATAGGTTTAGATAGGGCCCCTGAATAAAAGTGGATATTTGTATTGGTAAAATTTCACTGTCATTATGAATATTTTTTTCTTTCTTTCATATTCCAGTCTTCCAACTAATCGTTCACATAGATTGCAGCATATTCTCAATTTACCACACAAACTACATTGAACAATATTACAGTCCTGTTTCTTGTGTTTGTGTACCCCCCAATTTAAATAGGTTCTGTGTTGCCCAAGGTTGAAGGTTATGCATTTATCGTTACCTACTTATAGACTGTTTGCTAACTCTTATTCATTTGTGCAGGAGACTTACTTTTAACCTTCACTTTTCCCATCCGTAAAAATCAGCCTTGCTTTTTGGTTATTGTTTTACATTAAAATAAACAGCTCACTGTGAAGCTGTGGACTGAACACGTGTATAGTGTGCATGCCTTGCGTTTTGGTTATTGTTTTACATTCCCTGAACTGTGGTCCAGTACTTCAAAGTCTTTGAAATCTTCAGGCTCTGTCAAACATTTACGTGTGTGTTGGAAGCACTGTGTGTAGTTTTCTTTTTAATTTAATGTATTTTTAAGTAATTTTTTAAAGCTTTTAAGTCACATGGTTAAGATAAGGTGTGACTTTTGAAGTATTTAAATGAGAAGAAATGTTTGTATTGTGTTCTGAAGAAGACTTGAAGTGACAAAAGTGCTTAATACAAAGTTTTGTAAAAAGATTCCTGGTTCCTGTAGGTCCTTGTATCGTGATTTGGTGTTTGTGGATTATATTCATCGTAAAATCAGACAAAGACAGTTCAGTTTTGTGTGTAATTTTTCCTTAACAATCAAACTTTGTTTCATCAGTAACATATAAGAGAACATGCTAATCCTTTGGAGCAAAACACAGAAGCTTCTGCAGCATTTTCCAACAGGTTTGTGGTCTTACAGAGTATTCCATTATACTGTACATATGTGTGTGTGTTTTCTCAACGTTTTGGTTCAATATTGTATATAATACCAGCAAATGAGTTCTCAATGCCTCCTTATTGAAGTGTCAGTACTCGAAATGCTGAGTGCCAACAAGCCGGAAAAAAAAAGACAGAAACCCAGGAAAAGACTGAATATCGAAGATTACACTTCTGCTTTAAACATTTTTTGCAGGGGAGCAAGCATCCCTACATACCCCCCGAAATTATGTATATCATCTCCGAGATTGCCATACCTCAGAGAAAAGAGAATATTCTGAGAAATGGCCATCTCGGACTTTGTATTTTTAAGTCTATTTTTTTTTTTTGTCCATTCAGTCTCCATGTTTTGTGAATAACTCTAGTGAGTCCCATCATTTCAAATGATTACTGTTCTTAACCCACTCCGTCAAGGGACCCATGCAGCATCCTTCCAAATCCATCAATTATCTGATAACATGTTTATGTTGAGTATAGATTATATACACTTGTGATTGCCACCTTTATCAGTCCTTTTTATCACATGATTGTACTTTATATAGTGTTGTATTCTGTGTTACATCTTAGTGTGCTAAATTCCACTTACATTTAGGGATGATGGTGGTTA
The DNA here is from genome assembly GCF_019279795.1 of Protopterus annectens. Taxonomy (NCBI): domain Eukaryota; kingdom Metazoa; phylum Chordata; order Ceratodontiformes; family Protopteridae; genus Protopterus; species Protopterus annectens. The sequence goes on along the minus strand of NC_056739.1, from coordinate 707,337,973 downwards.
CTCTTGTCTTTCTAGATTGGTGGCAGTACATACTGTTACTTTAGCCTGTGTTCTGCAGTGATTCATTTTTTCCTTAATGTTAATTTGTCTTGTGTATTTGGTGCATGTACGCAATGCATGTAAAATAAAAGTATAAGCTAGTCTACAAGTTTCCAGGGACTGTTGGTGCAGCTGTTTGTGCTTTGCCTTCTATTTGTAAGCTGCTTTGCTACCTAGCAGGAGGCATTCCTTGGTAGTAATCACTGTCACGCTCATTCTTCATGCCTGTTCACACGCACAGTCCTTTTTCACATACGTGGCTCATTTGGAGGCATTCCTTGGTAGTAATCACTGTCCCACTCATTCTTCTGGCCTGTTCACACACACAGTCCTTTTTCACACGTGGCGCATTTTAAATGGAGCAGAGGTCATTAAACATGTTTTATTTTATTAAGTGTGTTGAGCTGTGAGCCCAGCATGTTAGTGATTGAAATATGTTTCCTGTTAGAGGAAGCCAGCTCATTTAGTACACCTTGTTAATTGTATTGTTGGTGTATTCTATGCTGAAAATATTTCTCAGTGTAATCCCAGATGCCCTGCAAAACCTTTTAGTTGGTCATTTATTTATTTATTGCTTTCTTATTTGACTCTGTTTAGGGAACAATGTTTGTGCTGAGCAGAATGTATTTAATGCGAGACACTTTGATCATTAGTGGATAAAGTTATGTTGACTAATGTTGCTTTGCTTAGCAGTTTAGATGGAGATTTGTATGTATCACTTTAAGATTTTTTGGCACTTTTTTATGAATGAGGGTATTTAAATGGAGGGGTGTTGTGTTTTGTATTTCACTTGAAAAAGCCCTGCATTTGAGTCAGGGTGAAAGCGCTTGTGCAAATTTTATAATAAATTACTGATTTAGCTGTTTCCTGCTGCTGTCTGGACCGTTTATTCATTTACTAGTCTTGGTTGTACAGTCTTCTAACTACTTCATTGTGTTTCGTTTTGGTGTGCGGAGTTTGGTGTGCAGGTGATGGCTACATTTAATGGGGAAGCCAGTTTGGAAGAAGGAACGGGTGAATCGGACCTGGTGAGTTTGCAGCAGAGTGAGGTGGCTGCAGCTATATCTGGCCTAAATGCGGAGATGAGGAGCCTGAAAACTGATTTTACACGTTTGATGGATTTTTTAACCCAATTGAATGGTTCGTTTCCATGTGGGCAGGAGAAAGGAGCTTCAACCAATCGGGTTGAAGCACAGGTTAACGTGCGTGGCAAAGTCACTAACATTTCACTTCGTGAGTTTGTTTCTGCTTCCCAAATGGGCTGTGGTAGTCAGCCGTTGTTTTCAGGAACTTTTAGTTAGGAAACTGAAGGCACTATGAGGAAGGAAGGACCTGTTGTACTCAACAGTGGACAGAATGAACTATTAAACACGGAGGTTTAACAGACTGGCTTAAATTTAACTAAAGGTACTGTTATTCATACTGTTAACCCACTTGAAGCTGAACCGAGGTGTTTTAACAATTTAAGAGACTGGTTCGACCAGTCTAAAAGCAATGGGAATATTTTTAGTGCTAATTTGAATAATAAAAGAACTGACACTGTGGTTGAACGCTCCATTGCTATGGCCTCCCTGAAGGAAGGTATTAGAGACTTGGAGAATAGATTATTTAAAATTAAATGTGTTAACTTGGACATTGCATATCTAGAAGAATGTATTGTTAAACATATTGTCCCACAGCAACTGCGTGTTTGTAAGTACCCTGATGGTTTTACTTATGACAGTGTTATGCTTTGTGAATTTAATCAGATTTTTGATGAATGTGGGTTTAAAATAATGACTTTAATGTTGAAGTATTCAAGGAAAAAGGTAGAATATTTATTAAAGGATGCAGAAAGGTTAAATCAAGCTATTAGGAATGACTTGTTTGATTTTTATAAAGACGTTTATGAATACAGTTTCACCCATGTAGAAAGAAAATGTGAGGATGTTTATTTAAAAAAGAAAAAAAGTTATTTAGGGATTTAAAGCAGCATAGTGAGAATAGGGCTTATGTATTTAAAGGGAGAATAGCTAAAACTAAAGTGTACGAAATGTCTAATGCTGTTGAAATTGTCGATTTGGTTCAAAACTGTAGTGGAGAGGTGAATATTGATGATGGTAACCCACATGTTTCAATCGAAGTAAACAACATCAGTTCACAAACCTCTGGTTTAAAAACACCTAATCCCTTGGACCCAAAGGTGGGTTTAGATTTTATTGGACACACAGTTGGTGGTGGGGGGAGACGAGGAGGTGAGTGAACAGGATTTTTCGGTGGGCAAGGGGAAAGGGAAGAGTCAGGTAAAAGCCAAAAAGAAAGGGAAGGTATAGTTGTGGACCCAGATGAGGTAACTCATTCGTACAACGGTTTCAAGATTTTCAACTTGAGTGTGATTGAAATTAAATTAGAACACTTCCACCTTTTCAAGAAAGGCTTTAAGTTTGTGCCATCTGTGAGTTTTTGATGTTTGTGACCCCCTTATTGAAGTAAAATTATTTATAAGAAAATTGAACTTTGCATTTATGTTTGACCATTGTGACGAAGGAAGTACAGTCCAGTTTAGGAAGGCAAGTACATACAATCCTCCCCTCTGCCCGGCCTTGCAGGTTTTTGAGGAGGTTTGTGCGTTCGATATTTACGCTTTAAGTACTGACAAAAATTTCAGGAGAAATTGTGGTTTCAAATCGAACTTGACTATGGAAGAAAAGCAAATTTTAGATGAATTGATGTTAGATAGGGAGGTCCGTATCATGAAACCTGATAAGGGGGGGTGGTATGGTTTTGGTTAACACTATTGATTATTTGAGTAAAATTCTGGAGATTCTGAATGACATTAATGTATACATACCAGTTTCAATTAATGAAATCAATATTTCCTACAGGAAAATTTATTTGGCAGTAGAAGAACTAGTATTGGAAAACAGACTTGATGACAAACTTGGGAGTACATTGGCTATTAAGAAGCCTAGAATTGCTTCTTTTTTTGGTATTCCCAAGATACATAAGAGTACCACCAACCCACCCTATAGGCCTATTGTTTCAGGTGAAGGATCAAAGACCTACCCCATAGCCACTTTTTTAGACCACACTCTCAAACATATTACGGATGACTTTATACATTTATTAAAGGAATCGTGGGATTTTCTACGGGGTTTAACTTTGCAAACATATGGAGGGGATGTGTACTTTCTAACCATTGATGTGGTTTACCTGTTCTCCTTTGTACCAGTGGAGGAGGGTTTGGATTTATTCTGGTCACTTTTGAATGAAAAAAGTTTATTACTTAGTTTTGATGTAGACCTATTGGTGGAACTTATGAGGATCCGTGTTGGAGAACAACTTTGTATATTTTGAGGGGGATACCTTTAAACAGGTTAGGGGGGTAGCTATGGGGGCAGCTTGTGCCACCATATATGCTAACCTGGTCCTCCTAAAATGGGAATTAGATAATTTATTTAATTCCATCTATTGGAAGAACATAAAGTTGTACCGATGCTTTTTGGATGACATATTTAATGTGGGAAGGGCCGGTGGATTCTATAATTAATTTTGAGTTTCTTAATTCGACCACCAACTTTCTAAAATTTGCATTCAAATTTGATCACCATGGAATTGACTACTTGGATGTGAGTTTAGATAAAAGTAAGGGATGTTTAAAATCTAGAATACACAGGAAAAATACTTTTAGTAATTCTTATCTTCCCTATAACAGTGATCACCCTAGAAAGCAGAAAAAAAGCATAGTGAAAGGTCAAATGGTTAGGGCTGCCAGAATGACTTCGGAGAGGGGTGATCTACTATCTGAAATTAACTTTATCTCTGGGTTATTCAGGGCAAGGTGTTACCCTAGTAGTTTGATTGACGAGGTGGCTGGTGAGGTCACAAAAGGATGGGGTGTGAAGTACTTTCCTTTGTTAGATAGTACTTCGCAGAACACTCCTGGGTGTATGACCACTGTTGAACAAAAATTTAAAAGGGCATTGGTATTGCAGTATAGTAATGCTTCAAGGGACATCAAAGGATTAATTAAAAAAAATTGGAAAATGCTAAAATTCAACCAAGATATTGTACATAGGGTGGGAGAGAGCTCCAGTTTTGTTTTTAAAACAGGGACTAACCTAAAAAGGCTCTTTGAAAGGAACAACGATCGATGTAGGTTCCTGGGTGGTCCGGGAACAAGAAAATGTGGAAGATGTGGTTATTGCAAGTACATCATGGACAAAGTAACCATAACGGATAATTACACGAGAAGTATTGTACACTTTAGGAAAGGTAACTGTGCAACCAGGGGCATAGTATATTTGGCCTTTTATGTAGGGAAATCTGAAAGGGCATTAAACGTATCTACGAGTACACTTACAATATTAGGAAAAAGAACCTGAATAATTCATTGTGTAGACAATTGCATGCAGAAACTAATCATACAGGTTTTCTTTTTGGAATTTTGGAACAAGTTTGTGCTAACCCTAGGGGTGGTGATTGGGAGAACTGGTTAAGCTGTAGGGAAACCTACTGGCAGTTAAAATTGAACGCAGCCCAACCCCCAAGTTTATACGATCATATCTCATATATCATATGTTAAGCCCTATTTAATTAAGAGAGCTGAAAAGCTGTAATAAAAAGTCTTGTTTTCAAACACCTTTTGGTAATATGTATATGTGTTGTTATACAGTTTTTACCATTTATTATTTTTTCATTTTTAGTTTTTATCACATTTCTTAGCCCTTTAATATATTTTTTTAAGTCATGACTGTGTAGGGATTGTTGAACGTTGGTCATTTATTTATTTATTGCTTTCTTATTTGACTCTGTTTAGGGAACAATGTTTGTGCTGAGCAGAATGCATTTAATGTGAGACACTTTGATCATTAGTGGATGAAGTTATGTTGACGAATGTTGTTTTGCTTAGCATTTTAGATGCAGATTTGTATGCATCACTTTAAGATTTTTTGGTGCTTTTTTATGAATGAGGGTATTTAAATGGAGGGGTGTTGTGTTTTGTACTTCACTTGAAAAAGCCCTGCATTTGAGTCAGGGTGAAGGCGCTTGTGTGAATTTTATAATAAATTACTGATTTAGCCATTTCCTGCTTCTGTCTGGGCCATTTATTCATTTACTTGTTTTTCAATATAAGCTACTCAGTGGGTTTGGGTAGAGCTATTGTAACTATGACAAAGTCTTTCAGATACGAACTTGCTGCTTATGCAGAGAGTGCATGATGTTCCATTGCTCTACAGAGCGACAACTTCATGTAATTCCTCTGAATTGTTTAGTGACATTATTCTTCTTGGTATCCGCTATAGTTCTCTAGGGATTAACTGAAATCTGTTTTTTGGTTTCCATTTTGTTTTGCAGTTTTATTGGTGATAACTGTTAATATGGCATTAGTGTTTTGGTTCACTTTAGTGTTTTTTTATTTTGATGGTAACAGGTATCACATTAAACTTAATCTAACAAATAGTAGGCCAATGTGAATGTAGATTCACAATAAGAAGGGCTTAGAGCAAACCAAGTTTTTGTTTTCAATGTACTTTTTGTTTCAGTCCAAAATTAAGGAACTCAGTGATGAACTGCACAGATGCAAAAAATCAACAAATGTAAATCCAAATAGACTGTGCAGAAACACGGAGGCAGCCAGTATAGATAAAAAACAACAGTCTTTATTGTTGTTAACATGAAAAACTTAGCTTAGCTCTAAAATTAGATGCACATCTTACTAAAAAAGCATAATGACCTCATTTTTTAATTAATTTGCATACTTTTAATGCTGGTTTGATCGAAACAGTATCATTGCGATTGGAGCCTAAATGTGCTCTGAGTCTGAAGATCCATTTAATTTCTGCTGTATCAGTGGAAGCATAAATATCTCCCAACCTGACATTTTCATATATGACCTGCACTAATTGAAATGTAAACGAATGTGTTTCACCTTCTGATGAAGTATGCTTAGCTAAAGCACTATATAATAATTATTTCGTAGTACAGTAAACATGATCTCTGATGTGTTCACAAAGCCTCCTATTTGTTTTCCCTACATAAAATTTTGAACATATATTACAGTGAGCTAAATGCACCAAATTCCTTGTGTTACAGCCAACATGTAATACTAGACCCGTTTTGTATCTGGATGTATAAACTGTCCATTCTCATTAATGAGATGACAAAAATTGCAATTATTACATTTCTTGGTCCCACTAAGCACCGAGTAATCCGCTTGCCGAGTACTGGGATAGCACAGGAGTTGTTTAAGTGTACTCTTGTTCTTATACACCTACTATTCCTCCAACAGCACTTTCTGTGTGCAAAGTATGCTAGTTTTTATATAAAATGTCTCTGACATTTCACGTCAGAGCTATATGATAGAACTACTGGTATACCCTGTGGTTGCTTACGAATCGGCCTCAAAGATGTATTTACAGAGGAGAAATAGGGTTTGGCTCCTCCCTGACTCTCTCGCATTGTTGCATTTATAGCTCTAGATACAATTCTTTCGTCATAACCTCTCCCTATAAATTCTGACTTCAAGGTTTCCTAAACTATCAAACAAAATGTCATTGTTACAAGTTTAAGGTTGACTTCTTATCATAATGGCAATACTAAACATATTATTTTTGGAACGTGAATGATTTCATGTATAGACAAAAAAGAAAGAATATTGAATTAAGAAATGCAGCGTGCAAATAGGAATGCTACAGGTTACATACTTGGAAAGAAATGAGCATGTGAATTTGATAAAGAAAGGATTTCAGGAGGGACATTCAACAGAGTATCATGAACAAAGGAAAAAGGGGGTACTTATACTAAATACTAACTAGAAGGACTCCATTAGTGATAGAAGTGTCATGTTTAATCATAGCCTCACCTCAGGTTTCGTGCCCACTGAGTGGCGCAGAGCTACAGTTATCCCAATCCACAAGGGGGGATCCACCTTGGATCCCGGAAACTACCGTCCCATCAGTCTGACAAGCGTTATCTGCAAGGCCATGGAGCGTATTATCGTGGAACTTATAAACAAAGACATTGGCAACCTTCAAACACTGGACCCCACCCAGTTTGGGTTTGTGAAGGGCCGATCTTGTCTCCTGAACCTGATTGACTTCTTTGAATCAGTCTCCAGAGCCATGGACAAGGGTAAGGTGGTCCACACAGCCTATCTAGACCTTGCCAAGGCCTTTGACACCATCCCCCACTCTGGAATCATAGATAAACTTACTAAGTTGGGCATTAATCCCTATGTCACCCAATGGGTTGCTAAATGGCTTACTGATAGAACCCACACTGTAAAAGTAGCCGACTCCAAATCCAGCTCCAGACAAGTGGAGTACCTCAGGGTTCAGTCCTGGGGCCGCTCTTGTTTGGCATCTACTTCTCTGAAGTACAGGTCAACACTAAGGAACTCTGGCTAACAAAGTTTGCAGATGACTGCAAACTGGGAGCCATTATTGAATCCCCAAATGATGTGGATACTCTACAAAAGGGCCTTACAGAAACAGATGCTTGTTGCCAGAGCCATGGGCTCAAGCTCAATGCCAAGAAATGTATTGTTATCCCTTTGGGAAAAACATGTATCCATGAATTACCATATAGGTGGCAGTACACTAAACACAGAAAGTATGATAAGAGACTTAGGGACACAGGTGGACAGTGGTCTCACCTTCGATAACCACATCGCCACAACAGTCAGGAAATCCTTCTATGTGGCACACCTCATCACGAAGGGCTTTTCATCCAGAAAAAGGAGGTCATTGTCCCACTGTACTCATCCCTCATTAGACCCATTATAGAATACAACGCCCCATTTGGTATGCACCTCTCAAGACATCTGCAACAACTGGAAAGGCCTCAGAAATACCTCACTAAAAGAATCACAGGCCTAAAGCAGATGCCCTACGCTGACCGCCTTAAAAAACTCCAGCTATACTCTGTCGCATATTGTCTACTCAGAGGCGATCTCTGCTTAACATACAAGGCCATGTCAAACCCAGAGCTGTTGGACATGCTACACTTAAATAAATCCCAATCCCTCAGAGCTACACGCTCCAGGGATCTAAACCTTGTCATCACAATAAACAAAACATGCTGGAGGGATAGGTTCCTGACCCAGAGACTCCCCAGACTCTGGAATAGATTGCCCATACATGTCAAGCAGATTGCCTCTTTGGACCTCTTCAAGAGGAACCTTGACGATTGAATGGGAGAAAGGAAATTCACCCCAGGGATCACGTCAGTCACCCTGCTAGACAGGGTTCCAGGAAAGTAAATAATGTGGGAAGAAATAGCCAGGGAATTGTTATGGCTAGGCTTGTATAGGCCCTAGGGCTGATAGCCTAGTACCAACCTATGAACAACCTATGAAAAGATAGTAATGGTAGGTTTGTGGTAATAAGGAGCTACTGGCAAGGGAGGAGAATTACATTGGCGTGTATTTATATTCCACCTAAAACTGCTGTTATGGAGAATATTTTGGGAGAAATAATTTTTTAGCAGGGAATATTGTGTATGTGGGGGACTGGTACTTGATTTGCAACAGTGAGGATGTAGCTGGGGGAACCTAGAAGGGAAATTATAACAAAATAGGGTAAATTTCTGAAGAAAGTTTTGAAAATATTTGGTATGGAAGATGTGAATTCTGTAGTAGGAACTCCAAGAGAAATTACATATTATTTGCCAAGGTACAATAACTGGGCTACACTAGACAGAATGTGCATTTAAGCGAAAGCTTCAACACTCATTAAATAACTATTTCAGATTATGCACCACTTACAGCTAAGATAAAAATGCAGGGTAATGAAGTAAAAATGAGACACTAGCGCTTCCCCACTTACCTGTTAAAAAGAGAGGAATTTAAGGAATCGGTAGTGGAAATTATATGTGAGTTATTAGAGAAAATAGAAATTTCTTCAGACGTTATAGCTGGTGAGTGAGAGCAATCAAAAGCAGAGTTTAAAAATAGGGTAGAAATAAAAGGAAAAGCGATATGATTAAGAAGCAAGAAGTAACAAGAATTATTTAGAGGGGTTGACAAAGGTTAAAGTATTGCAGAATTAAAGGGAGCTCAGAGAAAAGGAAGATATACAGCTGCAGAGTCCTAAAAAGAAAAAGGGAGTAACTGAATAATATGCATGATGATTGCTGTTAAGCAGCTGTTTTTTAAAAACAATTCCAGAGTAAAAAAAACTTTTAGCACTACAACTTATGCTACAGAAAATAGAAAGGGTTGTTGCTAAACTTAAGGAGCTTGTAACAAAAAAAAAAAATAAATAAATAATAACCGGAGATCCTATAGCGGCATTAGAGCTATTTTGGAAATTTTATGAAAATTTGTATAAAACAGAAGAATGCGGAAATCAAGAAAAAGCACAAAAGGAAGTATTTATGGAAGACTTAGCAATGCCACGTCTAGAGGTAGATGATGTTCAACAATTAACAGTTAAGATAGGAGGAGATGAGATAAAAATGGTGATGTATTATCAATCTGCAGAAAAGCATTCAGGATTCGATGATATTGCTATGGAAGTTTGGAAGCTAAGAGGGAAGAAAGTGATAAAAGATCTGGTAGGTTTTGTTTTTAACAGTATTTTAAAAGGAGGGGAAGCACCAACATCCTGGAAGAAAGTGGTGGTGGCTGTAATACTTAAAGACAATAAAGAGTCATCAAACCCAGATTCATATAGGCCATTTCAATTTTTTACAGATCTGTGGCAAAAATTATAGTGGGAGGGTTCCTCTCTGATAAATTGCGTCTGAAAGGAAGAACCGGGCAGGGATGTCCTCTTTCTTGTTTATTTGCATTATATATTTGGAGCCATTAGCAAGGAAACTAAGGGACTCTGAAATTTTAGGAAGTAATTGGTACGGTGATCTAAAAAAGTTAGCTTTAGTAGCAGACAGTTATTATTTTGTACTTGATAAAAGCAGAAAAGGGCATTTCAGTGTTGTGGAACATTCTGAGACAGCTTAAAGTCTTATCTGAGTAAAACATTAATGAAGACAAAACAGAGGCTATAGGTATAAAGTATGCACCTACACATGAACTAGTTCAGCAGTGCCCATATTTATGGGGACATAATAAAATGAAGCATTTAAGACTATGGATTAAAAAGGATTCTGTTATGGCTAATAAGTGTATGTGGGAAGAGATTAAACAAAAGATAATACAAAATCTGAGGAATTGGTAACTCTTTTTTATGGATAGCAACGTGCAAGCAGTGAAAATGTTTTTAGTCCTTTTAGTTTTATATGTAGGTATGGGATATTTTTATCCACCAGAGGAGAAACTGGGAACAGTAATTAATAAAGAGTTTTAGGATTTTATCCAGGCGGGGAAGAGGACAAGGGATGATCCTTCCAATAGAACAAGGTAGTTTAGGGTTACTGGATTTGAAGGAATATTTTAGAACTACACAGTTAAGGCCTATGTACATAACACAAGCAGAAAGCTGTAATTCAAAGTAGAAAGGGATGATGCTGATGATGGAGCAGAGGGATATTCAAAAAATAAGGGATTTTTAATGCAGATCCTTAAGGCGAATAACAGCCATACAGAATATAATATTTCTAAAATAACAGAAAGTATTGTAAGAACTAAGCCAACATGAGAATGGAGAAAGGAGATTTGGTCTATAGGCCTGACTGCAATTAGGGGTATAGAGGATAGGCTAGAGGGGGCTGGAATTTACTGGAGAATATTGGCAAAGGAACCAAGGTTTTGGGGCAAATAACGAGAGAGAGAGAGAGAGAAAGGTAATAGTGTGGGAAGAGGCCAAAAATATATTTGGACTGCAAGCTAGTGACTGGGTCCCTATTGGGGATTAATATATAGAACAGAAGCTTATGTCAAAGAAGGTATAATTAGTAGGGCATATAAAATATTGTACAGCAACTAAAGGAATCAATCAGAGGAGGGTAGAAAAGATTGGGAAGAGAGACTGGATAAGTAATTCAAAAGGAAACTATGGGAGGACATGTGTATGGTTCTCAAATATATAACAACGTCTAGAAGATTCAGAGTTTTTGCTTAGAAGTGTTTGCATATGTATCATTATACAGCAAGCAGACTCTAAAGATTTTTTCCTCAAGTAGATGACAAATGTTGGAGGTGTGATAAGGAAGCAAGAGGTAATTGGGAACATATATTTTGGGAGTGTAATTAACTGGCAGACTTTAAAAATTCCCTACAGAGTATTCTGTCAGAAATATTGGGTGAGCAGTGGGAGTAAATAAGGAATTTTATTTTCTGAGCTGGGATACAGGATCTGAATTGCCTAGACAATAGTAAGCCCTTGTTAAATTTAATTCTGGTGGCTGCCAAAATAGCACTTACTAGAAAATGTAAATCAAAGTCTAAACCAACTGTATTTGAAGTATTGTAACAGAGATAAAATAACTGGAAGTGGGATCTTTAGAAAAGGGTAGAAGCAAATTACATAGACAAATGGAAATTATAGGAACAATATGTGCAGAAAAATGTTTGGAGGGGGAGAGGTCAAAGGGAAGGCAGGAATTGATCAGTTTATATAAATGTTGGATTGATGATTATAGAAATGTAAACATGTTAACGTGTTTTTTTTTGTATATAAGTGTATGTTTGCCTGTGTCTTAAGTGATAATTCAGTAAAGGTTTAAAAAAAAAAACAATTAGGTAAGAGGCAACCAAAAAGGCTGTCATGCTAGGCAGCCATTGAAGTAGTTTATGCCATTTGCAGTATCCGAAAAATGGGCGCATTTCCCATTAACTTTTTAACCGTGTCCCTTATAACTGACATGTGCACCTGCATCACCATGGGGCATCTTACACCTGCCCCATGTTTATGTCAGCTTCCACCCTGACCTTAGAGGTACTGACATGGCCTTTTTGGTGCCTGTAAACCTTCACTTGTATGGTGGGAATCAGCCTAATGAAAACACAACTCCCTCCCGGATGGGGAAGTATCAGCCATTCTGAGCTGCTTTTCAAATTTGGGCTGTCTCGGTATACTTTAGGCTTTATCCCCCGGGGTATGCCACAAACTCAGGCTGAGAGCAAAGCAATCTTTTTGTGATCATTTACAATAATAAGTGCATTAAATACATACCACAAACTTAAAAAAAATCCTTTTGTTTGCCACACAAATTGATTTTCTGAAAAAAAAAAAAGTCATGATCTTTACCTGTTCTGGGGATTCAGAAAGCTTCATGTTGATTATTAAAACGTTCTTCTTGCAACATTTGCAGTTTTACTGTGTAGCAGACCATCAGAACTTAGAATGCATCAGGGTGTAAACATACAATGTCTGATTTACCTTTGCACTGTGTTATGGCTTAGGTTGAGATAATGGTAATGGTAGAGGACAGCAAACGCTTAATTTTAATGAGAAAATATGTTTCCTAGCTGGGTACCTTCTTGGTGAAGTGGGCATATCATTCTGTACGTCTGTAAGGGCAGTCAGTGGGATCACCAGCTTCCTTCTTCATCCCAAAGATATGCTGATATGTCAATAGTTTTAAATTCATGGTTGTGTGGGAGGTGTGTGCGTGCCTTGCAATTGGCTGATGTTCTAAGACTGAGTCATTGCTTACCAAGGTAAGTTCTGGCTTTCCATAACCTTGAATAGAGTAAAGCATGTACTAGGCAGTGAATTAATTAACTAATGTATTAAAACTGTCCCCAAAATTGTTGAGACCCTGGGTAAAAACAATGATTCCGATTATATTTTAAATGTAATATGAATATTTTTTATGCATTTTTAAACTACATTTTTGAGGGAGAGATGACTCCTTTAGCCTGTCTTGCCCTTATCAGTTGATCAGCAAAATAAAATGTTTTTTAATGAAGCATCTGATAGCATATTTACTAGATTTGTACTTAAATTAGAAGTCTAGAACTGTCAAGGCACATTATTAAAGGCTTCTTTTTTTAGTTTTTGATCTTGTTAGTTTTCATTTACAGTTCTGCTTTCATGCCTGTTTTTTTTTTTATTTCCTAATGAATTGTTAGTTAGGGTGAGGCCTATCCAACACAGCTGGAGTTTACTTTTGTTAAGCATATACTGGTCTGGAAGCAGTGGAAGGGATGAATAAACAGAGACTGTGGGAATCAAACATAGGGATATGGAATGTACCAAACACAGCTCCAGCACATTGTTATTAAGCTGCTTGTTGAGCTCTCTAGTATTTCACTGAAATTCTTGATGTATATGTTGTCATATCAGCTTCTACAGCAACTGTTGCATTCATAGTCTAAGACAACAACAGATTTTTCATCTGCACTAAAGATTTGGTTTCCACGCAAGATATCCTGTACTGAAAAAAAAAAAAAAAACAAGTATTGCATGAAACTAAGCTTCTACTCAGGCATGAACTCTGAAGTATTTTGCTAAATCTTGCCTTGCTTGTTTATGTGCTGTCAGTGCAAGGCAAAGTTCCAGGGCTGCATTCTTTAAATGTTTTGATTGCTTTTTAGCCTAGAGAAAACACTTCACATGCAATCCCGTGTTGGGTTCATTTGTTCTGTATATATAGTTTTTTTGTTTTTTTTTTTACAGTGGGAACAGTAAAGTTCAAGGATAGTCTTTGTTAAAACTATGCCAGCTTCTTATTTCTCCAGTATTTAAACTGGAATACACGTGAAACATTGGGATCTTTCCTCAGTATTTTTTCAGTCGCTTAATTGTTACAGTATTTAATACTTGCTAACAGATAGATTTTCAAGTAAGGGCCATTCGGTGATGATGTTAGGTATTGAGAGAGATTCTAAGGGAATTTGATATGTCAAGCATGTAAGCTGAGTTAGAGTAAACTGAGACTGACCTTTATTTGTTTAATAAAGCATATTTATTTCTGCATTTTAACCTCACCCCCAAGAAGATAGTGGTCGGAATTCAGAAAAGTGGTGTTTGATAGAGGAGCTGTTACCAAGGTCCAGTGCTAGATGTGATTCAGGACGGTTTTAAACTGTTCCATCACAAATGAATTACGGGAACTTAGGGAGACTTGTTAAGCAGTATGGTGACTTAGAGCTCTCCTCCCTTCTTCATCATGTCATTTCTATGCTCCCTTGTTCATTGTGACAGTTCTCAGCTCCCTTGTTCAGTGTGCCATTGCCTCTGACAATCTGGCACACCACTGATGTCAGGTAGGGGGTGTGTAACAGCTTATGGCACAGTGCCTGTCTGGAAGACTTTGTGCAGCTCAACTGACTTGTTAATGCAAGCTAGTGTTTCCTTATCTGTTCTGTGAATTGCTTTTAGAACCAGTTTCAATCATACAACGCCACTAGTTTGCAATGATTTGGGTGTGCTGGGCAGTTGCAATGTTTGGGAATTACTGCTGGTTAGTTTTACATTGAGGTTAGCCACCCACAACCACCCAGTGTGGCCAAAGTAGTTAAAGTGCAAGGCATTTTGAATGTAACTGCCATAGAAGTACAACAGTATGTGTATTTTCATTTTATTTCCATGTGCTCTTAAACTAAGGTGAAGAAACTCCAGGTTCCTAAACATCCTGGAATCTATCAAGGTCCAACCCAATACTCTCATAATGGATGACTTCAACTACCCTTCCATCAACTGGGTAAACTATTCAAGTACCAATGTACAGGCCCAACGCTTTCTGGAATTTATCTGTTCCAGTGCCCTGGACCAGCTCATTCTGACCCCCACTAGAGGGAGCAACATCCTCGACCTGGTTATCACCAACATGGGAGACCGTTTCTCCACACCTATAGTCAATTCCTCCCTGGTTAAATCTGACCACAAACTGATCAAAATGGAAATCTCCATCTCACCTCTACCCACCGCTAAGGTGACCACCTTGAAAAACTTCTCTAAAGCTGAAAACAGAGGTGGCTAACTTCTCGGCACCCATGCCAATGGAAAATAGAGGCATGACTGCCGAATCATACACCAAAGCACTGTACGAGCATGTACACAAATGCATGGACCTTGCCATACCAAATAGAACTAAGAAGTTCTCCAAAAAAAGGAAGCCAATCTGGTAGTTCTCAACCATCAATAAACTCTACAACAGAAGGAAGAAACTGTTTGCAGAAAAAAATGAAGTCACAAGACTGGAAAACCTCCCTTATTGGTCTCAACAAAAAGCAGAGATCCCTTATCAAATCCTCTAAAGCCAGCTATGAAGGCAGATTTGTGGCTGACTCCAAAAACAACCACAAAGCCTTCTATAGCTATATCAAAAACGTCAAAGGTAATACCCAGATTTGCTCTGCGTTATTGCACAATGGCACCTCCTATACTGAGCCAGCAGATGTAGCCAACATACTGGCCGACAGATTCAGTGCCAACTTTACCCCTCTCCCCCCCGGGCCCTTTCACAATACCAGAAGAAAGCCTGGTACCCACCATTTCTGTGGCACAGGCAAAAGCTGCATTGTCTAAACCCAAGAATAAAGCATCTATGGGACCTGATAATATCCCTGGCTGCGTCCTCTACATGAGCTACAAAATGAACTGGCACCACATCTGTGTGCCCTGTTCAGTCACAGCCTTACTTCAGGCTATGTCCCTAAAGAATATCGCACTGCTACAGTCATCCCGCTCCATAAAGGGGGAGCAACTACAGACCCTGGGAACTGTTGCGCCATTAGCCCGACGAGTCTGGTATGCAAAGCTATGGAGCTCATCATCATGGACCGGCTTAACAAAGATGTAGGTAATCTCCAAACTCTTGACCCCACCCAGTTTGGCTTTGTCAAGGGGAGATCCTACCTGCTGAACCTAGTTGACTTCTTAGAGGCAGTCACCAAGGCTGTGGATGAGGGTAAGGCAGTGCATACAGCTTACCCTGACCTGGCCAAGGCCTTTGATACCATTCCCAACTCAGGTATCATTGACAAACTCACCAAACTAGGCATCAATCCTTACATCACTAGGTGGGTTGCAAATTGGCTCACAGACAGGACCCACAGAGTGAAAGCTGTGGATTCCAAGTCAGACTGTCGACCAGTCACTAATGGAGTCCCACAGGGCTTGGTCCTGGGCCCACTCCTGTTTGGCATCTACTTTTCAGAAGTCCAGGCCAACGCAGAAGGACTTTGGCTGACCAAGCTCACTGATGACTGCAAGCTAGGAGTCATTATCAACTCCCCAAGTGATGCAGACATCCTACAAAAGGGCCTCTCTGAGACCAGTGACTGGTGTTGGAACCATG
>NC_056739.1:707164303-707316803 GCF_019279795.1 Protopterus annectens | reverse complement strand
CAGAACCTACAGGTGTCTGCTAGAAAACTGAAGATGAAGAAGAATTTCACCTTTCAACATAACAATGACCTCAAGCATACAATCCACATCAACAAAAGAATGGCTTCACCAGAAGAAAATTAAAGTTTTGGAATGGCCCAGCCAGAGGCCAGACCTAAGTCCAGTAGAAAATCTGTGGTGTGATCTGAAGAATCTCGCAATCTGACAGATTTGGAGTGCTTTTGCAAGGAAGAGTGGGCAAATATTGTCAGGTAAAGATGTGCCATGCTGATAGACTCCTACCCAAGAAGACTGAATGCTATAATTAAATCAAAAGGTGCTTCAGCGAAGTATTAGTTTAAGAGTGTGTGCACACAAAAACGTATTGGTTTAAGGGTCTGCACACTTATGCAACCTACTTATTGTACGTTTTTTATTTTTTATATTTTTTCCCCTAACACATTTCTTTGTTTTTCAGTTGAATTGTACAGGTTATAGGTCACATTAAAGGTGGGAAAAGTTTTGAAATGATTTATTGTGGTCTCATTTTTTATATCACAAAAACCTGGCATTTTAACAGGGGTGTGTAAACTTTTTATATCCACTGTAGTTGCTAAACCCTGCACCTGCCATAGAAAACCCAGCTGTGCAAGCAAAATTAAAAGCACATTCTCTGCCATAAAATCACAAATTACACTTAACAAAAGCATGAAATGTTTGCCTAATCACATAGAAAGTCACGCAAATTTATAAATTTGCACTTGTAATATTTCTTAAAAGTGAAATCAATCTTACTCCAGATGCACAAACAAAATCTGACTTTCCCAAAATAAAAAAATAAATAAATATAGAGGATTATGATCGGGTCACCAATCATAACCTGTTTATTGTGTGTTCAAGACATGAATGCCAAGTAGTTGACCTCGACAGCGAAGATGACTGGTTTTATTTTGTAACTTGATATGGAAATGATGAAGAATACTTATACAGTTACTGAGCAGCATTATCGGAATCACTACTAAGGTAGGGTAACATGGAAGCCATTAACCAGCGGCTGGGCCCTTGCTGTTGTAACTAGTGTGATACACAGGTATGTCAGAGCTGCAAAAGTCCATTCGTAAACACTGACTTCCATTATCTTTTATCTACATTCAAGATTTTAAATGGCCATCTGCACAATGCCTTGTGACTGTTCTGCACTTTTGGCTGTTTTCATTGGCTTGGCTGTTTCTAAACTAACGTTATGATATTATATAGTCAGAGTTTTATGTGCAGCTTTTTAAAACAGTTATTGAATGGATTAAGAACACAAATCTATGCATCATATTTCATTTCAGGATTCGGTCAAACTGCTGCAGAAGACTGAGGTGTTTGTGGTTTTATACTTTGGTCTAGGTTTGTTGTACTATTGTTGTAGAATGGCTTTGTCATCTTTTCTGCTTGCCTGTGTACTTTTCTGTGTATGTATCTGTCTTTATCTATGTGGCTGTTTGACAGCAGTTTGTGATGGTGCTGTATCTGTAGTGGACAAGGGACAAGTGTGTTTCTCAGATTGTTCTTTGTGGAAGAAATCAGTAGCGTACCTGCTGGTGCTGCCACTTGAATGACTATGGCTTTCCCGGAAAGTGTGGGAAGCTGCGGCCAGCCATGAGGATGGTGCTGGTGATGACAGTAGTACGCCGCTGTGCTAATTGGCCATGTCTGTTCCATGTACTTGCATACTAAACAGGATGGAAGATGTGTCCTGGAAGACTATGTACTGTGACAGTGGTAGAAAAGATGGCGTTAAAGAATGCAAATGGATGTTGGATAAGTTAAAAGAAAACTGTAACTGGGAGAACTGTGTACCTTTAAAACTATAGTTCCCTGCCACAGTGACACTTACAAATTAGAGCTGCCTATCTAAAATTGTTCTCATCTTCATATTAACTGGACAGATGCCAGCATGGTATATAGTGAACAAACTTTTTCTTTATGTAAAGTTTTTGTTTCAGCTTTTCCTTTTATATTAACAGATATATATTTTTGATTAGTGTTTTTGTTGCTATGACATTTTTTCTGTCTTTACAACTGGTAACTCTGGATAAATGTTTAGTACAAGGGGGAGAAAAGTACTATACACATAATCAGTACAGTGTCAGTTGCTGCTTTTAAAAGTTTTTTTGTAATATTTTTCTTATGCTTTATTCCCCATGACATCTTATATTTTCTCCTTTCCTTTCCAATTTTTCCTCTTTTTATTACTATTTTTCAAGCTGTTTTTCCTTGTATGCCACAGTAGTACATCTAAAATATGGATGTAGAGGATCCTTCTGTTACCAGTCTTGCCCATATTCATAACCCTGTTTTAACCTTGTCAGGGTTTGTTGCCCTTTCTTAAGCCTCACCCTTTAGAGAAACCTTTTCCTGTTGCAGCTGCTAAGCTAAGGTATGTTTTATCTAAAGATGAACAATCCTTACTTAATAAAGGTTTGGGATTTGTGCCTAGCTTTTTTGTTGAAGGAAATGTTCTTGTGTCGGACTTGATTGCTTTTTGTAGAAAGTTGAATTTAAAATTGTTTTTTGGCACAACAGAGTCTTCTTCTAGTTCTTCTGAATTTCGTTTTCACAAATCAAAATTCATGCCACCAATGAACAAGCATGTAGCCATTTTTCAGGAGGCTGTTTTGAAGGATTTACATTTTAACTATAACTTATCTCAAAGGTTTAGACATAACCTTTCAAAGGGGGAACAACAGGCTCTTAAGGATTTATATGCCCACACTGATATTGTCATCCTTCCGGCAGATAAAGGTGGGGTGGTGGTAATTATGGATGCCAGTTATTATTGGAATGAGGGAAGTGGACAGTTGTCCAACCCTCAGCATTATAGGAAAATGCCAACTGACCCCACACCAAAATTTAAAAAGGAAATTGATGCATTTCTTGAACTAGCAGTAGAGGAGGGCATTATTAGTGTACAGGTTAAGCAGCAGCTCATGGTCAGTAATCCAGCCAACAGTACCTTTATCTTTTGCCTAAAATTCACAAAAATTTGAGTCAGCCTCCGGGTAGGCCTATTGTTTCAGGGAGAGGGTCCTTAACTGAACCCATCTCCGCATTTTTGACTCAATATTTGCATCCTTTATTACCATATGCCAGCGCAAGGGTAAAGGACACTACAGAGTTTCTACAAATTATTTCAGATTCTCAATTAGAACCTCACTGGCTCATGTGCACGCTGGATGTCAAATCCCTTTACACCAGTATACCTGACTGGGCAGGATTACAAGCTTTGGATTATTGGCTTAACAAAGCCAATTTGTATCTGCCGGGTTTTAATACCCTCATCACTTGTGGGAACAGCTATGGGGGTCTCATTTGCTCCCATATATGCGGACCTCTTTATGGGGTATATAGAAGATCAAATCATTTATGATGAACTGCATAACATTTTCCTTTCTGAAATAGACATATGGAGGCATTTTTGGATGATTGTTGGATTGTGTGGTGTGGGGGTGTTGACTATCTTCTGGAGTTTCTGGAATACATTAATGGAAACAAGTGGGGGATTGAATTTACTGCTACTCATAAGATCGTGGAGATTAATTTTTTGGATGTCAAGATTTTGCGACAACCAGATAATATATTGAGCGGTTCAGTTTATAGAAAATACCCACAGTATAACAACTTATTATATGCATATAGTCTTCACCCCAGGCATACAATCAATAACATTCCAAAATCCCAGTTTTTAAGAATGAGAAGAATATGTTCTACAGACAGTGATTTTTTGGAGGCTAAGCAGGATCTTACGGGCAGATTCCTAATGAGGGGTTATAGGGCACTGGATGTACATCGAGCCAGTGAATGGGCTACTAATTGTAATAGATTGGATCTACTTGAGTATAAGAATAAGAACAAAGTGGGTGAATCACAGACCATGAGGCTGGTTACCACATGTGATAATAATAATTTGTTGCTAAATACAGTTAACACATATTGGAATATCCTTAAAGTTAATGAAGAATTGAGTCCCCATCTGCCGGCCAGATGCCTATCCTCTTTTATGAGGGGCAAAACTTTGAATTCTTATTTTGCCCATTATAAAAGGACCCTTCAGAACTATTCGCAATCCAACCAACTCACTATTATGGGGGACAAGCGTGTGGGTTCTCATCCCTGTGGACATTGTAGCTTTTGTAGATATATGTTCAAAACTACAGTTTTTAGCAGTAAAAACACTGGTCAACTATTTGATATTCACTTTTTTGGCAATTGTAGTTCTGACTGGTTAGTGTATTTGGCTATGTGTCAGTGCTCTTCTTTTTATGTGGGGCAAACCTCTAGACAGCTGAGATGTCGTATTTCTGAACATCTTAGTGAAATAAGACACAATAAGCTAACTAATGCACTATACAGCCATTGTCAATTCCACAAAACAGCTAGTTTTATGTTTGTTATTATTGATCGGGTCAAGGGCAATAGACTATCTAAACAAGGTTGGCATTCCATACTAACCAGTAAGGAAAGGAAATGGATTATTAAATTAGGAGCTTTATTCCATCCAGGGCTCAATGACAAGTTATGAAGAAATTTATTCATAAATAATTTAGTAAAACATCCAGTTTATTTGATTATGTTTATGTTTATATTTGTTGTGTGTATATATGTATATATATATATATATATATATATATATATATATATATATATATGGATTTTTTATAGTGTTTGACTTTGCATTTAAATTTTGCAATGAAGTAATTAGGGAAGTGATGTCATAATTGGTGTTTTTGATGCTATATAAAGCAGCTTTGGAGATTGGACATTCACCACTGAAGAAGGCTTTTTACCGAAACCTGTCTGTGTATGTGGAATTGAAAGATGGAATAAGCATTTTTTCAGTATGGAGTCCCTTGGTGCTGGCTTTTCTTTTTGTTTTAATTGTTGAAGTTGTGCGGTTGCCTTGCACCAGTCATACTTGCTAGCTACATTTTGTGAGCTTTTAAGGACCCCATGACCCATTCGGAGTCCGGTATGCCGCGAGATGCTTCTTCGACTATGGAATCTGCAGATGTCTCTACCTTGGATGAGTCCGGAGCCGCTGTGCAGGCACCGGCTTCTGAGGGTGTATTCAGGCCTACATATTTGCATTTTAAACCGACGCCATCTTCTTCATCAAGGTCTAAAACTCGACCCACGCCTAGAAAACCGACATCCAAACTGCATGGTCAGGGCCATATGCCTAAAAAACAAATGCTTAGAATGGCTGAAAACCTTATTACTTTAATTAGGGGAAGCCAGCCTTCCCCCTCTAAGGGACCTAGAACTGATTTTCCTTCTGATTCTTCTGATCAGGATTCTGAAATTTCTGTTTCTTCTGATTACCAGGATTTGCCCTTATCTACCTATGAGGATTCTGATACAGAGGATTCCATTCCCTCTGCTTCCTCTCCAGAAGTTTTTTCTTTTGGTGAAACCTTGCAAACTCTTAGGGAGCATTTTTGCTGGGAAAGCCAAGATTACTCTGACTCCAAAAAGAGGCTTAGGGAATTCTTACTCCTTCCTCAGCACAGGCCTTAGAGTACCTGACTCTCACAAGTTCCTCTTCAAGAATCCTACTGCGGATCCAGAGACCATTTCCCAAGGACAAAAGAGCATTAAGGCTACTGCTGCCAAAAACCCTACCCCCTCTGATAGAGATTCCAGGGCCTTGGACAGATGGGGTAAGAAGGTATACACTTCTGCTACTTTGGCCAGTAGGGCCTTAAATTTCCAGTTTCATATGTTAAAGTGTCAGCAGCATATTATGGGACTACTTAAACAGAAAATTATGTTGATTCCTGGCTGTGCCTAACACAAAGAATTACAGGATTTAATGCATTCTGCTGAACAAGTTGATAAACATACTTTGCAATGTGGTTTTGACTCCTTAGAAGCATCTTGCAGGGCTGCTGTCACTGGGTCTGCACTTAGAAGTCATGCTTGGCTTAAGGAGCAAAACTTGCCAGATCATGTTAAAGCTAAATTGCTGGATGCTGCCATAAACCAAGCCCTCCTGTTTGGCAACAAGGCAGAAGTCGTCCTTAAAAAGATGGAGGAAAAAGCTAAATCTATGCAAACTGTTAAAGATTTCCTGCAAGTACAGCCTCCCAGATTTAGTAGGCATTGGCCTTCTAAGAATTGGTCCTTTCCAGTCTCTTCCAGGCCTTCTCAGTCCAAACCCAGGAACAGCAGACCACCTAGGTTACAGTCTCAGGCTACACACAGGCCTAAGCAGTGGGGGGCTTCCACTTCCAAAGCTGGAAGTAGTAAGGCACCCCGCTATGGAAAAATGTCACAATGACTTAACCTTAACCCTTCCAAGCCCTGCTCAACTGCCTGCTCCATTCAGAGGAATGCTCGCCCTCCATGCAAAAAACTGGGAACTCATTACCCAGGACAAATGGGTTTTAAATATAGTTTTCCAAGGATACAGATTCCACTTCCACACCTTACCAACCCCAAACGGTTGGCCAGACCTACCCCCAAATCAGTGGGCAGAGGCTCAACAGCAGGTTCTCTCTCTTCTAAGTATCAGGGCTATTCAACCTGTCCCAGCAGAAGAAAGGGGACAAGGTTTTTACTCAAGACTTTTCCTGGTACCCAGAAAAGACCGCTCCTGGTGTCCTATCCTGGACCTCTCTATTCTAAACACTTTTTTTGTAATCTTAAAATTCAAAATGCTAGCACTTCAACAGCTGCTTCCTGTGATAGGCAAAGATACCTGGTTAGCAACCTTAGACTTAAAGGAAGCTTACCTGCACATTCCAATAAGGGAATCTTGCAGGAAATACCTACGCTTCAGAGCAGGCTCCATGCACTATCAGTTCTCTGCACTTCCCTTTGGCTGATCTACTGTGCCCACGGTATTCACAAAGTGTCTAGCTCCAGCTATTGCATTTTGCAGGCAGAGAAATATTCAAATATATGTATACCTGGACGATTGTCTAATTCAGGCAGAAAGCCAGGACATGCTATTAAAACATCTGGCATTTGTAAAGAAACTTCTAACCTCACTGGGGTACACCATAAACAAAAAGAAATCTCATCTGGTACCCTGCCAACAGATTGTATTCCTGGGAGCAAGCTTGAATACAACTTCCCAGATGGCTTACCTCACGCCAGAGAAACAAGTTTATTTGACAGCCTACTTCAAACTACCGGCCACAAAGACCCAGCTATCTGCAAGGAAAATTTTGCAAGCCCTGGGGTTCATAGCCTCTTGCATTCTACTAATTCCATATGCAAGACTGCATATGAGGAAACTACAATGGTATCTAAAAAGCCTATGGTGTCAACATTCTCTGGACCTGGAATCAGTGATTCCTATTATTCCTTGTATAAAGACAAAGTTCCTTTGGTGGGCAGAGGCCTGCCACCTCAACAAGGGGATCCCTTTCAATCTACCCCCTACTGCCCAAACCCGGACTACAGACACATCAGACTATACATGCGGGGCTCACTTGGCAGGGCAGTGCATTCAGGGCAAATGGAACCCGAGTCAGATGCACCTGCATATCAACCAAAAAGAAATGTTAGCTGTACAGAATTCCCTGACAGCCTTCAAGGACCACATCCTTCCAGGACAATTATTGGTAAAGACAGACAACACCACAGTTATGTGGTACATAAACAAGCAGGGGCGAACCCACTCGTACCCTCTCTGCAGACTAGTCATGGCTCTGTGGAACACAGCCTTGAGTTACCAAGTGCACCTACAAGCTCAATTCCTGCCATGCAAGCTAAATTCACTGGCAGACGACCTAAGCAGAAATCTCATGGACCCACACGAATGGAAACTGGAACCAAAAATATTCAACCTCTTGAGGAACAAATGGGGGACTCCAGAGATAGACCTGTTTGCCTCCCCAGAACTACCAATTGGACAAATTCTTCACAAGGACTCCCCAAAGTCAAGCTTGGAAAGTGGATGCCCTCTCCTTCACCTGGGAAAGCCTCTCGGTTTATGCCTTTCCCCCTCTGCCTCTCCTCTCGAAGGTTCTGCTAAAGATCAAATAGGATAGACCAAGGACAATTCTTATTGCACCATACTGGCCTAGCCAGCACTGGTACCCCCGCTTGCGCAGCATGACACTGCTGGATCCATGACACCTACCTCAGACACCTTCCCTGCTGTTCCAGCAGATGAGCCAGATTCTGCACCCTCAGCTTCAAACCCTGAACCTTGCAGCCTGGCTAATTCCTTGAGCTCTCTCATAACATCCCTCAGTAAGCAGGTGCTAGAGGTCATTCTGGAAGCAAGGAGACCTAGTACTAGAAAATCCTATGCTGAAAAGTGGAAAAGATACTGTTCCTGGAGCCAGACCCAGGGTATGGGCACTACGGTGCCCAGTTTACCTCATATTCTTCACTACTTAACAGAAATGCTCCACAAGGGCCTATCCTTCTCATCAATCAAAATTCATGCCTCTGTAATTTCAGCACATTATAATACTGAACCACCTCTCTTCTCTCACCCCCTGTTAAAGCAATTCCTCAGAGGGGCAAAAAATTAGACCCCCCCCCCCCCGACGAGCCCCTACTCCAGCCTGGGACCTTAACTTTGTATTGGAAAAGCACACTCTCCCTCCTTTTGAACCAGCTGCAACCGCATAGTTGAAATTCCTTTCTTGGAAAGCAGCCTTCCTTCTAGCCATCACTTCAACAAGAAGAGTGCCTGAATTGCAGGCCCTCATGGCAGTGGAGCCCTTCATTATCTTCCATGCAGACAGGGTTTCCCTCAGGACCAATCCTTCCTTTATGCCAAAGGTGGTGTCTAGTGTAGCCCTAAATCAGTTCATTCATTTGCCTATCTTTTTTTCTAATCCACAAAATAAAGGAGAACGAATTGTGCACTTTTTGGATGTGCACAGACAACTTAGATTTTATTTGGACAGGACTAAGCCTCTCAGAAAATCTGAGCAGCTGCTAGTTGGCTTTGCTGCAGGGGCAGAGAGGAAGGCCCATTTCAAAGCAAACCATTTCTAAATGAATAGCTCATTGCTTTCATTTCTGCTATAAGCACCATGGAAAACCTACCCCACAGGGGATAAGATCACATTCCACCAGGGCTGCATCTACCTTTACAGCCTTTCTCAGAGGGGGTCCTAACAGGGACATCCTAGAAGCTGCTACCTGGAGCTCTGTACATACCTTCACCAAGCATTACCACATGCCTTTTTTTTCTAAATCCAGAGCTGGTTTTGCCACTGCAGTATTACAGGGCTTAGTAGCTGGTCCTAATGTTCTCTAACTTCCTCCTCCCTTCCTTAGCTTTGGGAATCTACCCAAATATAATGACTGCAACAGTGAAACATGAAGAACATAGTACAGTTGTGTACACTTACCATAAATGTAGATGTTTGAGTGTATTCACTGTTGCAGTCCTGGTTACCCTCCCTCCAGCCCCCTGACTTCTTTTGGCTCTACCTTTCCTTCTTGTTTGGTGTATTTGAGCTTTCTGGTGTATTTGCTTTTTGTTGGAGATGTAGCATAGCATATAATTGCTTCCCATTATGGGGGCACCTGACATCTGGGGCAAGGAAAACTGATGTAATGGAGTCAGCTGCATGCTTTATACCCCTGACGACCTGACATCATGGAAGTAGGGACAGCATCCGACGCAGGAATCCAAGACTCTGGTATTCAGGCCGACTGAGGGCTACCTGCAGGCAGATAACCCAAATGTAATGACTGCAACAGTGAATAAACTCAAACATCTACATTTATGGTAAGTGTACACAACTGTACTTTCCCTTTGTAGGACTTGTATTTCCTGCTGGAAAAACTCCCTCTTCCTTATTTCTAACCAGATTCCACTTCAAAAGTGACATTTTTGTCCTGGAAGACTCTTACTGCAGTCGCTTCACCTAAACCAATGAAATGTAATCTGTATGTGTATATTCTGTGTACATGGTGATTCATAAATCTATAGAGTTTTCTTGAATGCAAATTTGTCTATTTACGCATGAGCAGCAACAGAGACAAACCTCAGCCAGTCATTTTATCAGTCTGTATTATTTTTTAAATACTGTATTTCATTGTCTGAATGTTCACATATAATGTAGATTTAATGTGGCGAGACCTAAGTAGATTAGGAAGGATGATTTCCAGTTGTTTGTGTTTCATTTTAATAAATTAAAAGAAAAATTGTTCTAAACTCTATAAGGTGACTAAACTGTCTTTCGGCTTTTCCCTGTTAGGGGGCGCCACAGCAGATCTCATGTCCCCTAATGATTGGCAGTAAATCTTTACAGTGTCGAGTTGCCAGCCCGGCTCCCAACCTTCAAAGAAGGCACACCCACATACGCACGCACCTACCTGTATATCTTTATATTCGCTTGACCACGGGGAGGACATGCTGACTCCACACAGAAGGTGCTCCAGCCGAGATTTATATAAAATGTTAGTGATAAAATAAGACCTTACCTGGGCTCAGTAAATTTTGTTGGAGATTTGAAGACCTTCCTTTCAGAACCTAGGTCTCATTGGCCTCCTGCTGCTCAGGAGTGAAGGAGTTGACTAGACCAGTGGCTACCGCTCAAACCTTCATTCACAGTACAGTGGAGGATATTTGTACAGCAGCTGTTTGGTCTTTACTAAGTACTTTTGTGAGACGGCGAAAAATTTGATTATACAATGCCGTCGGAACAACCGACAACGCAGACTCCTAAGAAACGAAAAGACCGGGACCGACATCCTCGGCCCGCGTCTTGCACCGACACCACGCCAAAACTAACCGCGAGTGCCCCGGTTCCTTCTGAGGCGGTTATTCCACCGCTCCGAACCGAAGACACCGCATTACCGATACCTCCAATACCGGAGGCTACTCCGACGCCAGTTATTGATTTTCCTCTGGATACCGAAACCGAGGAAATGCCCGAGACCATTGCTGTTGATAAGGTCACCCCTGCACGTGGAGCGGCTAGGCCTCCCATGTCCATGTCTATCAAGTCCTACACACGTGCCAAGGCAGCCAGCAAGTCCAAGCATCTTACTGCTAAAACTTTACCTCAGCCTACTCCTGAAACTCAAATCATGTCCATGGCCGCAGATTTAATTTCCCTGATCAGAGGTTCCCAGGCCCATCCTGAGAGAGGATCCCAGCCTCCTCCTGATAAGAGGCCCAGGGTTGAACCCTCTGACCCTCTGCCTTCAGATGAAGATTCTGAGGACTCTGTTCACTCCGATAGCCAGGAAGAGCCCTTCCAGACCTATGAGGATTCAGATGCAGAGGACTCCATTCCCTCGGCCTCTCCTCCTGAGGATATTTCTTTTGGGAAAGTTCTGCATTCCATGAGGGAGCATTTTAAGTGGCAAGGCCAGGAATTTTCTGATTCCAGAAAGCGCCTTCGAACCTTCCTCAAAAAGCCTCAACACAGACCCTAAGCTATACCTCCTGTGCTTGATGTTTTGGATGACCTATACTCTGACTCCAGTGTTACCCCTGATACTCTTCCTCCTGCTCCTGTCAAGCCTGACAGATACTATAGGGTCCCAGAAACCCATTCTCATTTATTTAGGGCATATGCTGTTGATTTAGAAACAATTTCCCAGGGGCCTAAAGGGGTTTCAGCTACCACCTCCAAAAATCCTTTGCCTTCCGACATGGTAGCAAGGTCCTTAGAGAGATGGGGGAAGAAGGTCTACACCTCTACTACTTTATCTATGAGAGCTCTCAATTGTCTCTTTCACATGTTTCAATATCAGGATTTCCTGTTAGATGATTTACAGAAAAGTTTGGCTTCTCCTGAACCTTTAGATAGGAAATCTTTGCAGGAGGCTGTGCATAACTCTCAGCAGGTTAGCAATCATTTTTTACAGTGTGGATATGATGCATTGGAGGCTTCATGTAGGGCAACTATGACAGGGGTGGTCATTCGTAGACATGCATGGCTAAAAGAACAACCTTTACCAGATCATGTTAAGGCAAAACTTCTTGATGCACCCTTGGAAAAGAACAAGCTTTTTGGTGCTAATGCTAAAGATGTGTTAAAGTCCATTGAGGAAAAAGCCAAGTCAGTTCAGACAGTCAAGGATTTCCTCCAGGTTCAGCCGCCCAGATTCAGCAGGAACTGGCCTTCTAAAAACTGGTTCTTTCCTAATCCTGAAAGATTTCAAAGGGGCAAAAACAGGCGTGCCCGAGGAAGAGGACAATACAGAGGATCCTACAGGGGACAACAATGGCAACCAGCAAACCAAAGAAGTGACACAGGGGTTTCTCCTGCACCGCAGGGACAATCTCAATGACTTTCCTCTACTTCCACTGACCAAGGAGCAAACAGAAGCTCCTTTGGGCGGAAAGTTATCTCTGTTTTCAAAAAATTGGCACAAACTGACAAAAGACAAATGGATTTTGGACATTATAGACCACGGTTACAGGTTCCACTTTCATACATTGCCAAGAAAACAAGGCATGCCAAACCTTCCACAAACTCAGAGGGCAGAGGCTATCAAGCAAATTTCTCTGCTTGCTCAGATCAAAGCAATAGAAAACGTTCCACAACAAGAACAAGGTCAGGGGTTTTATTCAAGACTGTTCCTTGTTCCAAGAAAAGAATCTCAGTGGAGACCAATACTGGACTTGTCCGCTCTAAACACTTTTCTCATAGTACCAAAGTTCAAAATGCTGACTTTACAGCAACTCCTTCCCATGCTGGGCAAGGGGTCTTGGCTGATTACTCTGGACCTCAAGGAGGCATACCTGCATGTCCCTATCAGACACAGCTGCAGAAGATACCTCAGATTTCTTGCAGGGCCAGAGCACTATCAATTCTCAGCATTGCCATTTGGCTTATCTACTGCGCCCAGAGTATTCACGAAATGCCTGGCATCAGTAATTGCTCATTGCAGGCTCCAGAGGATTCAAATCTACCCGTACCTGGACGATTGCCTCATACAAGCGGACAACAAACTAACTTTGACAAAAAACTTGAATTATGTCATACACTTGCTACAGGCTCTGGGATACACAGTCAACTTTCAAAAGTCAAGACTTCAGCCATCCCAGCAAATAACCTTCTTAGGAGCCAAACTAGACACAGCCTCTCAAATGGCTTACCTGACAGAAGACAAGCAAAAGAAGTTAACTCATTACTTCAAAAGTTTAGCAAAGCTCACCCAGATGACTGCAAGGAGTTTCCTACAGGCCCTGGGTTACATGGCATCCTGCATTCTCTTGGTCCCACTAGCAAGACTACACATGAGAAAGCTTCAATGGTACTTAAAAAGCTTATGGTCTCAACACAGCAACAACCTAGACACAACTATCCCACTCATTCCATGTCTTCAAAAGGAATTTCTATGGTGGGCCACAGTAAGCCAGTCAAACACAGGCATGTCGTTCAAAAAACCTCAGATAACACAGACAATGACCACAGACGCCTCAGACCTTGGATGGGGGGCGCACATGGAGGGCAGATGTATTCAAGGGCAATGGTCCCCAAAGGAAACACATCTGCATATCAACCAAAAAGAAATGCTAGCAGTAATGCATGCCATCGAGACCTTTGGACAGCAACTTCAACAAGGCCACCTACTAATACGGACAGACAACACCACTGTGATGTGGTACATAAACAAGCAGGGGGGTACTCATTCTTACCCCCTTTGCAGACTGACAATGAATCTTTGGGAAAAATCACTGGGTCTAAACATACAGCTACAATCCCAGTTTGTTCCAGGCAAAGACAATGTTCTGGCGGACAGTCTAAGCAGGAATTTCCTAGACCCCCACGAATGGAGGCTACATCCAGACATCTTTATACGACTCACCTCGACATGGGGCAGGCCGGACGTGGACCTATTTGCCTCCCACCTCAATCATCACTTACAAAAGTTCTGCTCAAGGACATATCATCCACAAGCATGGAAAGTAGATGCCCTCTCATTCAACTGGAGCTCCCTAATTATGCATTTCCACCCCTGCCACTGATGACCACAGTGTTATTAAAGATCAAGGCAGAGCAACTGAAGGGGATCCTAATAGCTCCAGACTGGCCAAGACAACACTGGTACCCACTACTACGGAGCATATGTCACAACAAAATGTGGGCCCTTCCACAATGGCCCCAGCTTTTGACTCAACACAACTTCAGGACTGTTCATCCCAACATCCAGACTCTACAGCTAACAGCTTGGGAAATCCCATAAATAACCTCAATTTACCTCTCTCCAAGGAAGTTCAGCGGATACTAACAGAAGCCCGCAGACCATCCACCAGAAAGGCTTATTCAGCCAAATGGAAGAGATTCAGCATTTGGAATACCAACAAGGGTCATGATGCATCACTTTTGAGCATCCCACTCATTCTGGAATACTTGGCAGATATGTTACATAACGGACTCTCATACTCTTCCATAAAAATACATACTCAGCTATCTCAGCTAGATACAACACTGATCCACCTGTGTTTTCACATCCTTTGCTAAGGCAATTTCTTAGAGGAATCAAGAATATAAAGCCCCCAAGAAAGGCACCAGTACCAGCTTGGGACCTCAATTTTGTCCTAGAAAAATGGACTCTACCTCCCTTCGAGCCAGCAGCTTCTGTGGATTTACAATTTCTTTCCTGGAAGACAGCTTTCCTGCTGGCCATAACCTCAGCAAGAAGGGTTTCGGAATTACAGGCCTTAATGGCAATACCACCGTTCATAACTTTTCACAGAGACAGGGTCTCCCTACGAACCAACCCTACCTTTCTGCCAAAAGTGGTATCCAGGGTTTCTTTAAATCAAGCAATTCACCTGCCTACTTTCTTTCCCAATCCTGAGAACAAAGGGGAAAGACTGTTACATACCTTGGACATACACAGACAACTTCGCTACTACCTAGACAGAACCAAGACCAGTAGGAAGTCTGATCAACTTTTTGTAGCTTACGCCCCTGGAGTACAAGGAAAAGCAATTTCCAAACAGACAATTTCAAAATGGATTGGACATTGCATCAGATTCTGTTATTCCTTCCATGGAAAGAGTGTGCCAGCCAATGTCAGACCACACTCCACCAGAGCTACAGCCACCTCTACAGCTTTTTTAAGAGGGGTGCCTACAAAGGACATTCTAGAAGCTGCTACATGGAGCTCCGTGCATACATTTTCCAAACACTACAACCTCCCTTTATATTCCAGATCCAGAGCAGGCTTTGCTTGGCAGTCCTGCAGGGATTGATAGCTACACCATCCTTTTCCTAGAGCATACCACCTCCCCCAGCTAAGCTATGGTATTCAACCCATATGTTATGACTGCAGTTGCATTCTTGAAGGACATAGTACAGTTTTGTACCTACCATAAATGTAGATGTCCGATAGATATGCAACTGCAGTCGGGTTTTTCCTCCCTCCTTCCCCTCTATGCCTTGGGTCCACTCCTCTCCCTGTTATCCTTAGCTGGGGATATCTGTTATGGTGTATCTGTTTATTGCTTATTTATTGTCTGGAAACCTATTTTTGTCTTCCAATTTGATTACAGCCTTCATTGGAGGGCACCTGGCATCTGGGGCAAGAAACACTGAAGAAGATGGCGTCGGCTGATGCTTATATACTCCAGCCGCTCTGACGTCGGAGAGAAATGCGACATCAGCCGACGTCGGACCCAGACTTTGGAATCCGGCCGACCGAGGGCTGCCTGAGGCTGAACAACCCATATGTTATGACTGCAGTTGCATATCTATCGGACATCTACATTTATGGTAGGTACAAAACTGTACTTTTGATGCTTTTATTGGTAAGGTCACCAACTACCAGCACTCCCCCTTCCCTCTCCTTAATGTTGGTTTCCCCTACATTTGCTTTTGAGCTCTTCATGCTTGTTGTCCCCAGTCCTACACTTCCTCTAATAATACTTTCTAAACATTCCATTTCTGTTTTATTGCTTCCCATACTTGGTTTTCAAACTATAGCCTCTTTCCTTATTCATTTGTTCATCCTTCAGGTTGTAACTCCCTATGTGCATTTTTCCCCACCTTTTAATTACTCCTGACTTTTTCTTATCATTACTACCTTGCTTCTGCCTGCCTATTCTCACCTGCTGTGTCCTTCTGCACCTGTGCAATTGTACAGTCTGTATCCTTTAGCTCGCTTTGTTACAGTGCTTCCTGGTTTCCTTATTGCTCAGCTTACCTTACCCCTTCACATCATACTTAACCACTAATTTTGTATGTGTCTCCCTTCCTTTTTTGTCCTTATCTTTATCTGGCCCTTGTCACCTGACTGGCATTACTAATGTTTTTATTTGTCCTTGCCTGTTGTTTGTTTCATTCATTGTTTCAATGTATATACCCCACCTCAGCTACCTACCTACCTGCCTCCTGCCATTTTCCTCTTATCATTTTTCTCAGCAGTTGATTTCCTCAGAACCATGATAACTTCTTCTGTAGCTGTTCCTTATGTAATACTCCTCCAGCTTCTACTCCCTTCCAATTTCCTCATACCTCACACCCCTACAGTAGATTCTTCTAGCACCCAATTTTTTCAACCTGTTTGCCAACTTGCTTACATGTATCTTTGTTGCCCTCTGTTCCTGTAGTATGTCCAAATGGCTAAGGGATCAGACTGATGACTTGTACCTAAAACATCTGGCTGTATCTCTCCCTTCTAACAGCTTCTCCTGCCCATCTTTTAACACTATTAGTTTTGTTCCTGAAACCACTGGCTAAACAAGGCAGATACACAGATGTAGTGTTCACACTCATATTGCTTATTGTTGAAGTCATTAGACAAAATGCATTTTTAATTTGACTTACTGCTCCCCTTATGCACCTCTGAACAAACACCTAGGGACTAGCAGTGTTCTCCATAAACTGTTACTAATGTTGGCATTTTCACTTCAACAACTGTTCATCATTTGGCATAATTGTATCCTAGTACCCCTCATGGTAGGACTGCACAGAAGTGGGCATGGTCTGTGTGACTGACATGCCAAATGACTGTGATGTCATATGCAAATGAATCATAATTGATTGACATGCAGATTTGCCATTGACATCATGCGTAAGCTGGGTACCCTAGAACAGATCTTACTACATTAAGCCTAAAATGAGGAAAAGTTAAATCCAAGATCACAGAAGTAAATAAATAAATAAGTACATGTATACAACATATTTATTTTACATATTACAACAAAAAGAGTGTGGCATGAACATACAGAATGTACAAAATTTGATGTAATTAAAAAAAAAATTACGTTTATATATTTTTTTACATTGTTTGCAAATCCACTTGTGATACTCTGACAGGTACACATATTTGCTAAAAGTGAGACATATTAGAAAGTTAACAGGATAAACCAACATTCTTGGTGTGGGAGCAATTATATTTCTGAGGTAGGCATGCCTTTAACTTTTCCTTAAGGAATTTAAGGTTATTAAATGTAACAATTTAATTAGGTAGATTTGTCAAATGCCTCTTGGACCAAAGATCTCTCATAAACAGCTAGAGAGAGAGAGAGATGGTGTTTGTTTCAGTTTGCTGGCAGTGTTAACTTCAGAGAGCGTAAGTAAATTTGTGTATTGTTAATGCATTCATTAGTGGAAGGCAGAACCGGTCTTCTAAGCAGTTTAAAGGTGAGTGTATTGAATGAGTAAGTGGAGCTTTGGTGACAGGAAGCCATTTTGCTCTTTAAATGAAAGTGCAATGGTGTTCAAATGGAACTAGCAAGATGGATAAATCATAGAATTTTGGTTTCAGAAGGAACAGCAAAAGATAAACAGTATTCAAGCACTGGAATTAGACTAAGATCTCCATTCTTCTGACCTAGGAAAAGTTATAGAAAAGCTCATGGACTTCCATCTCTTATTATTAATCGGCAAATGCACCCTCCTCTCACACAAACATGGCTTCTGGTCAGGCTGTAGCACAGTGATAGCAATGTGGACCTTGACAGACAAAATCTTACTAGTAATGAGTAGAGGACTGCTCAAAGGCACCATTTGTATATACCTTTTTTTACTTGTGTTATTAATGCTAATATTTAGTTGTGTAATTCAGTTAAAGTTTGGCTGCACTTACCTGCCGAATACATGATGAATATTCATGAGGCTGGTGAGGACATCCCAAAATTATTCATTAAATATTTGTACACTTCATTGGGTATTGGGCAGGCCTTGCTACTGCACATCTGTGAGGGGTGCTAGGATACAGTTATGTCCATCCTCTCGTTATGCAGTTCAGATAGGTTGAGGTTACTCAGCCCATTACTTACTGTCAGACACACCACCCCCAATCCAGAAACACCCCAAAAACCTGACTGAGTAGGCAGTTTAACAATTCTCTTCATAAAAGCAGCTAACAAGGCCAGTGTCTCTAAATGTTATCCAGAAAGACTATTCAAAATCCTAAGATAACCTTTCTGCCTCAAAACTTGGCCCTTTCCCCCTTATACAGTAGTTGTTAATCCATACTATTGTAAATGTTAATGTTCAGTGCAAAGCAACCCTCTTCATCTTCTGCAGCCATCATTGAAAGTCTGTTTCAGTTAGTCCAAATGATTTAATCATTAACTCATTGTAGAGGAGGGGTGGGATAGGGAGATTAACACTTTTTGAAGTGCATCTCTTATGATAGCCTTACATCCTGAAACATTTCTTCACCTGAATGCCATGTAGCTTGCTTTTTTCAAGCTACCAATATTTTTAACACCCAGTCTAAATCATTAGCTCAGCTAGCCTTTTTTAAACAGCGGTATTGCCGTACAGATATCCTTTGAACTCTTCAGCTAAGCACTTCCAGAGCCAGAAAGTCTTCCCTGCTTCTTATTAGGCTGATCAGTGTCTAACGCCCCATGCACTCTGCTGTAGTAAAGTGAAATTTGGCAGTGTAAATCACTGCATTTTAATGTTGTTCTTATTTGTTTTTTTCTTATGTCCACTTTCAGAGGTTTATCACTGTTACACAGCTGATCTCGTAGCATACATTCTACAGCCCCATGGTCCTTGCACAATAGCCCAAGCTGCAGAAACTACAAATAGAACTGCAGCTTTACATCACTGAATTCTTTTTGACTTGCATTTCTTCAGCTGTACTGTCATGTGAAATGCAGGACTACTGAAGTTTGGGATAATGAGGTACCTGTTACCTTCAAGCTTCACTGAATAGAGAGTTATTAAACATGTGAAGATGGTGTGTGGACCCTGTCAGTCTGTCGACAACCATTTCTATGAATTAAAGTAGACTGAGGTTAAAGTGCCAAAACCCTTTGCAGAGTTGGTTTTTTTTTTTTTTTTCCTCTTTTGAGGATCACTGTACTCTATGGCTTTGTTTCATCAAGTTGGGAGTCTACAAGTTATATATCAACTTAAACCTATGTCTTAACTATAAACTTGTATTGACGAGATCTTGGTAGCATAGCTAATGCCACTGAATATAACTAAGGAGCATACCTCTCGACTTATTTGTGTAAAAAATCTGGACAAAGCATAAAATAATGGGGGGACAAAGACCTGAAAATAGGGACAGATTTTAAATATTGCTATAAACCTAGAAAGCATGCATTTTCTGAAGGATATAAAGTCTGAAACTCAAATGTGTGTCATTATGTATTGACTTCAGTCCTCAGTAATTTGCTAGAAAACAAATACATTTTATGAGGAACAGACCAAAAGTATGGGGCAAAAATGTGGATATTGTGTGAAAATCTGGACAGTTGAGAGGTATGCTAAAGAGGCACAGTTTGTGTAGTATCACACAAGTATCATATATGCATATGCCTGGCCTCAGTCCCTATCCATCAATATAAGCATATGAAAACTAAATGCTCATGTCTTCGGTCATTCCCTGTTACCTTGTAGTAATAAAAAGAATTGCTGTCTTCTGGTGTCTTCCTTTCATTGTCATTCATTGTGATGATTATAACAAACTGAAGTGTTAGGGTGGCACAGTGGTGCAGCGGTTAGTGTTGTTGCCTCACAGCAAGAGTTTCTCCGATTTGATTCTCAGCTAGGGTGCCTTCTGTGTGGAGTCTACATGTCCTCCCTGTGTTCAAGTGAGTTTCCTCCCACATTCCCAAGACATGCTGCAGGTGGATTGGACATTCTAAATTGGCCCTAGTTGTGAGTGAGTGCGTGTTTGTGTGCCTTCTGAGGAAGGTTGGGAGCTGGGTTGGCAACTTGACTCTGTAAAACTCTACTGCCACTCATTCTGTGGACCAATGATCCACTGTGGCGACCCCTAACAGGAGCAGCTGAAAGGAGGAGAAGAAGAAGATAACAAACAGTTCATGTGTAGGGCTATAGTCATCTAACTTTCCCACTAATGCCAGGTTGGGAGGGTGGCCTAATGGTTAAGGTGTTTGCTTTACAAACACAAGATGCAGGGTTCGAGTCTCACAAGGGATAATTGGCTAGGTTTAAAATGGCTCGCAAGAGCAGTTAACTTAGTACTAACCTATGAACCCTATGAACTAATAAAAAAGTATACATGCTTATGCATCGGGTCACTCTCTCCCTTTCACAGACCACAGATGCTTTCCAGTCCACTGCTTGTCTGTTATGTCTAGGGCAAGACCTTTTAGTGCCGAGCTGGGTCACTTGTGAACTTGTGGACATTAACATGTCTTACTGAAAGGTTTTCAAATGAGCTGCTTGTACGGATAGTTTACATCAAAGTTAGCATGGTCTTACGTATGTAGCATAAGTGCCACTTGTACTTGCCAATGCCAGGCAGGTGCAGGGCAACCAGATCACATTGAGTAGCATGGATGGAGGGTCTGATTACATCCTTAGATGTACACCTGGTCCCCTCTCTACACTTATTTGTGCACGTCTAATAAAGAAGAGCAAAATGTCCAGTCAAGAAATGACATTGCAGAATTGCACAATGACTGTTTTATTAGTTTTTGCATTGATAATAGCCCTAGGATTAAGAAAAAGGATCACCTTTCATAGTAATTGCATACTGCGGGCAGGTAAACTACAGTGATGATGAGAAAATGTGATTTTCAGTAGCATGTCTCTGAATCATACTTTAGTGCAGTCAGGCATGACAGCACTAGTGTCCATGCATCATGTTGACAAAGGCACTCACCTACATGCACGCACACACACCTTCGCATCCAGACTGTCTATTACTTACCTGACCACCCAGGCAGATGCACATATGGACAGACACATGCACACACAGACACACGTACACATCCAGACTCTACCTACAGTAACTCTACAGAAGTTACCCACCTGACCCCTTCAGTGTGACCACCCAGGCAGACACACATATTCACATCCAGCCTCTCAGTTACCTACCTGACCCCCTCAGTGCGACCACCCAGGCAGGCAGACACACGCACACACATCCAGACTCTCAGTTACCTACCTGACCCCCTCAGTGCAACCACCCAGGTAGACACACACAAACACGCACACACATATTCACATCCCTACTGTGTTACCTACCTGACCCCATCAGTGCGACCACCCAGGCAAGCAGACGTATATTCATATCCAGATCCAGATTCTCAGTTCCCTACCTAACCCACAGATACAGACACAAACATATGTGCAACTTCATTTATGTCCCTGTAGATATGCACATACATGCAATTGCAGACACACAGACACACCCAGACTCTGTTACCTACCTGACCCTCTCAGTGCAATCACCCAGGCAGACACACAGATATTCACATCTATACTGTGTTACCTACCTGACCCCATCAGTGCGACCACCCAGGATAGCAGACATATATTCATATCCAGGTCCAGACTCTCAGTTCCCTGCTTAACCCACAGATGTAGACATAAACATATGTGCAACTTCATTTATGTCCCTGTAGATATGCACATACATGCAATTGCAGACACACACACACACACATACATTTGTGCAACTTCATTTATGCCCATGTAGATATGCACATACATGCACTCACAGAGACACACGCACACACACACACAAAAATTTGTGCATCTTCATTTATACCCTATAGATATGCCTACACATGCACTCGGACACACACAAACATTTGTGCAGCTTCATTTATGCCCCTATAGAAATTACCTGCATCATGACTGCTTCCATAGGAATGAATGGGTGACTGATGTTTTTTAATGGCATTCTCTTTTTACTCCAAACGATAAAGATTTATGCAGCTGAACAATTGAATCACTTGGCAGCGGGAAGTGGGATTAGCTGTCATTTTTGGATGAGAACACATGGCTAATTAGCACTGGCCACTCCTCTGGTTTGCTGTATCAGCATGCAACTCTACCACTGAGATTGCTGTCTGTATTGTGGCCCCTGCTTGTGGGAAAACTCAACTCAGTTGTAGTGCAATCAGTCTAGCTTACAGCAAGGCTTTGTTAGGCTTCCGCAAGAGTAAGTCTTTTTGAATCGCAGTTTAGGACTTCACATTACAAGCACAAGTCCTTTATGCCTTATTTTCTGCAGCTGTCAGCAGGAGTTTTTAAGGAATTGGAAACTCCTATCTCATTGAATGTAGCATAGTGTAATTAGGTGTGATGCGTTTTATTGTATGATAACAGTTTTATGTAGCAAACCTCAGTTTGATGTTCCAGATACAGAAACTGACATTCTTTATTGTATTTTCAGCAGATTTTGGTTTCATAGTCCAGAGTATTTTTTAGAGGTTAACAGGAAAACCATAGACTATGTTGTGCAGTTACTTATATATTTCATTGCTGGGGATGCATGTGTGGGGAAATTATACTGGAAACATACTGGGTTGAGGTTAGTGTTAACAGATTATGGTTTGTGTGCTTCCCTTTTCCAGATCTCTTAATCAATTCTATAAATGTAAGCAAACAGTTGTCATTAATGGTGTTCTGTTTTGTTTGTGAAAAAGTCAATATTCTACATTTATCACTTAAATTCCACATCTGTGAAAACTAGCAAATGATGTGTTTTTGTCCTATAACTGTAATAAATGTTGTAATATATATTAAGGGGAAGTAAGTCTTCATTCCCTCCTATTTGTTTGGTTTTTAAATGAATATAACAAATGTTCTTTTTCACATCTGTGTTTTGTTGTCCTACCCATCATTCACCATC
The DNA here is from genome assembly GCF_019279795.1 of Protopterus annectens. Taxonomy (NCBI): domain Eukaryota; kingdom Metazoa; phylum Chordata; order Ceratodontiformes; family Protopteridae; genus Protopterus; species Protopterus annectens. The sequence continues at coordinate 707,293,805 of NC_056739.1, read as the reverse complement.
TGGCGTGTTCCACAGTCTGCTTAGAAAGGTAGAGGACATAGACAGTGGCATCCTACTAGGTCATTTCCCCCATGACATGGCTTCTTTAGACTGACCCTGCTAAGTGCACTGGGTTCATTGACATCAGTACATCTTCTATGCATGTGCTGCAACGAGCACACCTTCCACAGTAGATGGTTTGCCTAAACCTCCCATTTTTGTATGCCTGTGGTAGAACCCTGGCCTGCACTGGGAGAGGAACTATAGCCAACCATATATCTACCATTGAATGGGCAAGTCAGCATTTAAAGTACTTATTCTCTCCCCTTGACCCTGTATCTGTTGCTCAGATCTAAGTCTCCTGAATCATACTAAGATGCCCATTTGTCTGTACGATGGAGCCAGAGCAAATATAAAGCTATTCTCCTCTTGTTGAGTGCTTGTAACACAAACAGAAGAGAACATTATGAGGAAAAAAACGTAAATGGAATGTGGGGGTAGCTGCTGTGTTTTCTGTAAGACCACATGATATGGTAAATATACTGAAGTTCAGGGAAGCTATGTACAAGTAACCCAAAAACACCATAGTGTCAAGGAATGCAAAACGAGGCAGTTCCAGTCAATTAGTACTCAGGTAAGTGCTTGTAATTTGGCTTTTTGGTCTTGCGTCTACTTGTAAAGCAAGTTTTATAGGTTACTTATTTGTCCGTTACATTAATGTCCAACTAACTGTGTTTCCATTTGTCTTTCTACTTATGCCAGATGTTTCAAGATGAGATTTTGGTTTGTAGATGAGGCTTAATAATGTTAGACTTTATTAGCTGAGTTACCATAAAGTTGTAAAGGTCTGCAGAGGTTCTGTGAAAAGTGTTGAACTGGCATGAAGGGGTCATGTCTTGGTTGGTGTCCCTTTTGTGTGGATCCTGCATGTCCTTTCTATGCCTCTTTGAGTTTTTATTGGGTGCTGAGGTTTCTTTCCACATCCAAGACGTGCCGTAGGTAAATTGGCAGTCTTCCAAATTACCTTTGTGTGTATGTATGTGCTGAGCATAGGTGTGTGCATATTGTAATGGGCTGGCACCCTGTCCAGGATTAGTTTCTCTGCCTTGCAACCTCTGAGTTTCCAGGATAGTCTCCAGACCCAACACCAACATAAACAAGATTAAGCAGGTAGAGAATGAACATTTTAATTGTAGCATATGATTGAAAGCCCATTTAAAAATATATATTTTTCTTATTTATTTTTAGTGACTTACTGATTGTACTATGTTGTTTCAAAATGCAGAAGCTCTGAACATGATAACTTGCTGTTTTCCAAATGCAACCTGCTAACTTGAGTGCATATCTGTAACTTGTTCTCAGGATGTACTGACATTTGTATAGCTATGTCAAAAATAAAATAAGTGTTTTTGCAAGGGGTCAAGGCTTGCACCTCACCCCTTTTATCAATATTATCCCCTCATGGTTGCTTCATCTCTGAGGAAGAGCAAAAATTCTTAAATCATGAAAACAGTTATTTCTGTCCTCTAGTCTTCGGTCTCACAGGAGTATCACCACCTGTAATTTTGAGTCTTAGTACATCATTGCAATAAGTAGCACTCAGTGTTAATAGGAAAAGACTACTCCTTTAGCTGACTGACTGTCACGAGCAAAATGACATGAGCAAAAAGAGTTGATACAAGTCAAGATCAGTCTAACATGCTGTATAGTTCATTGTGGTGGGAATGCATGCTGGTGTTACATATAGATATATTTGTTCAAGCAGGTGATCTAAACTATTGGGACCCCGTTTCTGTCACAATGTTGTTACATAAAAAATGGAAGTATAAAACAAGTGACTAATGAGAAGTGCAGTATTTGCAGATTAAGTTTAAGTTGCAGGGCATAATACAGTTCAGTGCTGTAGTGAGTCGGAAAGAAGCAGTCACTAGTAAGGTACTGATCACATCAGACCACTGTAGGTTGGACAAGCTGAAAACTACTGAGCTTAGTGTTCCTTAAAAGGTTCTTCTTTTTTGACCAGATTGATCCCACTAGGCTAGTTACCTCTTTTCAGGGGGGATCCAAACTGGTGTTTATACTACTAGGGGATACTTGGTCAGGGCATTGATGAAATTCCCCTACTCTTTGTGAAGGGTGCCATGGCATCTTTTACACCCACGTGAGCTACAACTAACTCAACCAGATGGAGCCTCGGTTTCATGTCTCATCCAAAATATTGCATATTTAGAAGTGCAGCACCCCCTTATACTGCACTGCAGTGTCAGCTATCTATTACCTTGTGCAGGAATAGAACACATATCCTTCTGCACCAAAGCGGAGACTTGCAGTTGTCCAAGTTTAGTAAATTGAAAGTTATCTGCTACCTGAACTCTAGACAGTTAGAAGTCAGTTTGCTGTAGCCACCATGTGGCAGTGATGCCTTTCTGGGTACTTGTAATAAAATTTCAAATGTTGTTTTCCATCCTTTTAAGTTTATTTAATAACTTGCTTAATGTGTCAATAGTGGTAGAGCACATTCTAAAGTGGGAAGAACCCTTAGCTAAAACTCATTGATCTATGTACACTCTGTTGTGCAAGCTGCATGGGTTCTGCCACATGTTGCAAATATACCTGAGCTTTGGAAATGGCATTGTTAATATGTGTGTGCTAAGTGTGGGTGCTACATCTGTCTAGCTATACCCCCAAATATATAAAGGGCATTTAGCTTTCAGTAAGATAATCTTTTGCATGGACTTGCAGTCCTTACTGAAGGTAACCAGACTTTTGTGCGTCTCGGGTACCCTAGTCTTGTGTTTTTTTTTTGTTTTTTTTTTTTTTTTTTGCAAGATTCACCATCAGACCCAGATCTGGTAATGACTGACAAGTCTGTTCATGATAACTGGTAAGTCTAAAGGAATTAATGTCAAGGTCTTTATAGGATATAGGATTGAAATAATATTTGGGTCATCAATTTAACAAATCCCACAGAGTTTATGGGGGCTGATTTTAATTACATTGAGGATTGACACTGGTAATTAATGATCTGATAGTATGGTGGCTGAGTGGAAAGATCTCTGCCTCACAGTTCCATTATAGGTTCATAAGTTGGTACTAGGCTATCGGCCCTAGGGCCTATACAAGCCTAGCCTTAACAATTCCCTGGCAATGTCTTCCCACAATATTTATTTCCCTGGACCCCTGTCTAGCAGGGCGACTGACGTGATCCCAGGGTGAATTTCCTATCTCCCATCCAGTCATCAAGGTCCTTTTGAAGAGGGCTAAAGAGGCGCACTGATTGACATGCATGAGCAGTCTCTTCCAGAGTCTGGGGAGTCTCTGGGTCAGGAATCTATCTCTCCAGCATGTTTTGTTCATTGTGATGACAAGGTGACAAGGTTTAGATCCCTGGAGCATGTGGCTCTGAGGGATTGGGATTTCTTTAAGTGTAATATGTCCAACAGCTCTGGGTTTGACATGGCCTTGTATGTTAAGCAGAGATCGCCTCTGAATAGACTATAAGTGCAAAGAGGCCATGATGGTTTGGGAATGGGCGATAGCTTCAGACCTCTTTCTCACTGCAACAAACATCCTGGGGAAAACTAATGAACTAGCAGACAGGCTTAGCAGGTCCATTCTGATGCCTCACTAGTGGTCTGTCAATCAGTAGTAAAAATGATCTTCAACTGCTTTGGCCAGCCTTGCTGTGACCTTTATGCCTACACCCTTCAACAACAAGTTTGACGAGTATTTCACTCCGATTCCCCCTCCAAGGCAGTCGGTGAGAGATGCTCTGATTCATGATTGGCCCCAGGTCTCCTGTATGCTTACCTTCATCTTCCTCCGATTCCAAAGTTCCTGCAGAAAGCAAGCAGGCTGAAGAGCTCGGTCATCCTCATTGCCCCCTTCTGGCTTCAGCAGTTATGGTTCCCCTTCCTCTGGTCTCACTTGAGATATCCTCCATGGATACTGGAACCCACTCAAGATCTCCTGTCCCATCCGTCGAGAATTCAATGCCACAGTCTCCATGCACTAACCGCATGGTTTCTCCACTTTCATTGGTAGTTAGACAGTCCAGGCTTGCTTCCCCTGTTCACAAGATTGTCTTGGCCAACCAGAAGACTTCTACCAAGAAAGTCTGTCGAAGCAAATGGAGAAGATTTTCTATTTTGGCTTCCACCTAGAATGTTGGCCCTTTTTCAGCACTTATTTTGGCCATTCTTCTTTTCTTAACAACTCTTTTTAAACAAGGGGCACATTTTTTTTCCACTATTAAACTTCAGCTGGCAGCAATCTTCAGTTTCCATTCTGGAAACAAATCCCTTTCTGTGGCTACATCCAGGTTGTGTAAAGACTTCATGAAGGGAAATCTTTCTTCTCAGACTCCCAATAAAAGACCCCTGTCCTCCTTGGGACCTTACTGTGGTTCTTCAGAGTTTAACTTTGAAACCATTTGAACCAGTGGACAAATGTGATATGAAGTTTCTGTCTTGGAAAACAATCTTTTAGTAGCTGTTTCTTTGGCAAACAAAATTTCTGAGCTTCAGGCCTTATCAGCTAAGCCTCTTTACATTATCTTTCATAAGGACAGAGTCGCTCTACGGACCAATCCTTTCTTTCTTCCTAAAGTGGCTACGGAGAGTAACATTAACCAGTCCATACAATTACCAGTCTTCTTCCCAAAGTTTTCAAATAAGGGGGGAAGTGCATTTCACCCACCTCCTCAATGTGCACAGGCAATTACATTTTTACCTTCACAGAACAAAGCAATTCAGGAAGTCCAATCAGTTGTTTGTATCCTTTTTCTCTAGCTGCCTGGGCCAGGCAGTGTTGAGTTTACCCTAGCCAAATGGATTACTGACTGCATTTCATTGGTTTATTCTTAAAAAGGATTAGCTTTACCATGACCCCCTAGAGCTCACGCCACCCGGTCTATGGCTACGTCATCTGCCTTTTCATCAAGTACTTCCATTGATGATGTCTGTGCTGCAACCACTTGGTCTAAGACTCATACCTTTGTTACTCACTACAAATTGGGCATTGTCTCTATAAGCAAAGCTTCTTTTTGTTCATCAGTGCTCTGGCATGTCCTTCCATGAGGGCCTCCCAAGGACTACGTAGCTGGGGATTCTGTCCCATCTGTGAAAAAGAATGAAAAAGATAACATCAGATTTAGAAGTTATGTACTTCCCATAACCTGGCATCTGTGCTGTCCATTTTCATTCTTCCTCACCTTCCTTCCCATCCATCCCGGCTTTGTCTGTCTTAGAAGTACCTGGGAGACAGTATCAGAACCTTTGAGTTCCAGGTTTGAGCCCTAACCTTTTCTTATGTCTTTTACCTGTCTCTTTTATAAATGGGGAGATTAGGCACCAAACTCGATCTGAGGCGTTCGGGAGAGATTAGAGCATTGTGGGTACAGGGAGGATATTCAGAAATGGATCCGAAGTCTTTTGTATGTGGTAGAGTCGGGTCCGAACCCATCTGTGAGGAAGAATGAAAGTGGACAACACAGATGCCAAGTGATGGTAAGTACATGACTTCTAATTTTACATGGGGGAGCCCTCCTGCACTCTCAGTACAACTGCTACTTTAACTATACCAACTCCAATATTACCAGCATTGGGGAAAATGGCAAATTGCCCTGTTCCCACTGTTTGTAATGTTAGAGAAACTGCACTGTATAGTAACTCATTTGCACTGTGAGAGGAGCAGACCACTTCACTTACATTGCTAATAGTAAACAGTCTACAAAGAGTTGATCACCTGCAAACATTGATAAAACAGACCTTGCATTGATTTTACTATTTCTTAATGTTGTATTAAGAAAAAAGAAGTCACTGACTATGATTTTCTTTATTTGTTTTCTTTACAAATTAAAAAAAAATGTGAAGGGTCAACAAAATGAAAGTGCATCTAATTTTTAGTGAATAAGACTGTAACAGCTTTTGTGTTTATAGTTCCAAGATGTTTACTTTTTAAAGGAGATGCATATAAGTACCACTTATTTGCTTAGACAGCTGCATGTTAAATGTTATTCATTTTTGTATGCGTTTTTCAATGTAGGAGGCATCTGTACAGGGAGCACTACTAGTGTGTCAGTATGTTGAACATTTGCAATTATAGTAGCTTGCTGTGCTGCTGTCTTCATTTTATTTAAAAAATAGTTTTCAGTTTATGAAGAAGTGGTACACACCACAGATTTTTAAATGCTTGTTTGATAGGTAAGTTTTATAAGAAGACTGATCAGCTGGAGTTAATATCCTGACTCTGGTGAAACCTTGAAGTGTTTGAGTTCAGTACGCACAGGACATGAAGAAGTAAATGAGGCTTTTCAATGTACAGGAAACTTAGATGTTCTGTTTGCAGAGCATGTATCATGAGTAGTACATACCTTAGCTATGTCTACATTCCAGCATTAATGGAAAAAACACAGAGTATGTCCTTTAGTGCACACAGGCGTAAATGAACCACTTGCCCATCACAGAGACAGTACCTTATATACAATACACTGTACAACAAACTCTGACACACATGCACTCATAGTATAAACTAAATCGTGCACCATATGTGTCTAGTTATGTTCTACCTTCATTTTTGTATCTGTATATGAATTTGCTAGTAAGACTGCTATGTGCTTCCCATTGCTGTAATTGTATAGTTGTATGACATGTAAGTTCATTGTCTCTAGTTACATTCATACATAAACTATTCAAAGTAGGTGACACCGGCCAAATCTGCTGCGATACAGCACTGTGCCATATGACATATTAATATACTGCCTATGCATCATGCATGCATAGACTGTTTACACCATTAAATGTATACATTGCTGCACCACAGGCCAATCCATCCAGTCTCATATGTCACGCATATTACAAACAATGATATAATTTCTTTCTTTATAGAGTTGGACCAAGCATAAATCAACTTTGTGTTACTTAACATTGTAATTGTGCCTAGTATAACTAAATACCAACTACCAAGTGACAGTCTAAATGTGTACCTGTACAAGGTACTGTTACTTATACAGGAGATCAATTACAGAATCAAAATTGCTAATATAAAAGGAAAAATGCATTGTCTTCTTTTAGTGGCTTTTATTAAACTCAGTAAAAGAGGGCTGTTAGTATTATATTGTCATGTTAAATGGTCACTTGCTTAACCTTAACATTTTACTAGTGGTTGTTACTGAAAGTGAAAAGAAAACAAAAAACTAAAAATACAGTATTTCAGTGCTTGAGCCTTTTTCTTCTGTATAAAGGATGCGTCTGTAAAAGTATATTTTACAGCTGTTCATATATAAAATTACATACTTTCAAATAGATTGCTGTGTAACACAGCATTCTACCAAAGATGTTGTGTTGCCACTGCATGGTAGTGTGTGTGTGTATATATATATATATATATATATATATATATATAATAAATGTGTGTGTTTGTGTATATATGCAACTGTAAATGTATTAGCAAGCTGTCATCTGGTTTGGTAATTAAGGCTGATGCATTGTTGAACAGCCAGCTTGCCTTATAACATACCTGTTTAAGTAATCATACTTCAAAGAAAAACATACAAGATTAATGATGACTTGCTAAAAAATGCATTAATGACAGTGTAACAAGAGACATACATACAGTTGTAGTCTGTCTAGAAAAGCAGTAGAAAAATGTTTTACCTGGCAGAATTTGGGCAGACATCCTGTTAGCAAAGCAAAAGAGAGAAAAAGGGTTAGCTACTTGGATGGATGTTTAACATTAGATTTTTTTAGTCTGATACTGCTATGCACCAGGTGTCTGAAGAAGGATGCGTTTGGGATTACTTAGCATCCATTCCAGTTGTTCCATTGCTGTAATAAAGTTGTGCTTCCCAACAAAGTCCAATGACTTTTCTGAGTTTTTCATGCCTGATTGTAACTGGATTTCTTGGCAAGGTACTTAATAGGGACTTGGAGATTTTCAGTTTCCATTTCTACTATAGTTAGTGCCAACGTTGCTTTCTTTGTTGATTTCATTTAGATGAGTAGCCATTGTTACACTTTAGAATATGGGCCGAATGTACTATCATAATGGAAAAAACATTCTCCAACAGATTACAGTAAAAAAAAGTCTGTCATCATATGAATGAAGCCACCTTGAAGCACAGACTGTAAAAAAAAAAAAAAAAAAAAAAAATTACCACCATCTTGTTTTACACTCACTAAACATGGCTGTCTAGCTAGTGGAAAATAACATTTTTAAAAAGCAAGTAAAAAGAAAAACACAAATAAGTAACTGAAATGGCAAAAGTAACTGCCGCAGCAGTTGCATGGACTTGCTGTGGCCTTTCCCCTTGCAAACCAGTTATTAAAAAGCTATGTTTAGCAAGTGTTTCGGGGAAAAAAGAAAGAAAAGGGAATACATTTGAGAGTATGTGTGTGTAAGAGAGAGAGAGTGCACACCTCTCAACCTCTTTGCTCAAAATTTCTAGACAAGGCCAACAATAATGGGATCGGGGAACAAAGGTCCAAAATCAAAGACAATATTTAAATATAAACCTAGGCTTATAAGGGCCTCTGGGCCAATAGCTTAGTATCATCCTATGAACCTATTCACCAAAAAAGTTAATGTTGTTGTCTTTCGGCTTTTCCCAGTTAGGGGTCGCCACAACGGAACTCCAGTCCGCTAATGATTGGCAGTAGATTTTCACGAATGCTGAGGTGCCAGCTCGACGTTCAACCTTCAACGAAGGCACGCCCATTTACGCATGTCTTTCGAATGCCCACCCAACCGCGGGGAGGACATGCAGACTCCACACAGAAGGCACTCCCCACACTCCAGCCGAGAATGGAACGGGAGAACCTCTTGCTGTGAGGCAACCGCTACCGCTGCACCACCGCGGAATTACCAAAATAGTTAATAGAGCAAGATATTTTCTATCAGTATTTTTTTCTGAACTATAAGAAGCATGAAACTATAACATCTGACGTATCGGCTGGCTGTAATCCTCAGTGATTTACCAAAAAATAATTTTTCACAGGTTAGAGCTGAAATATAAGGCAAAATCAAGGATGCTGTGCAACATCATGGGCAGTTAAGAGGTATGGGGGAGTTGCAGTGCCTTGCTTTGTATATATTTTTTTCAGTCTTTTCATCACAATGAGTCACGTAAGGTATGCACAGTCAAAACAGTGGTATCATTTGTGTGTGTGTGTGTGTGTGTGTGTGTGTGTGTGTGTGTGTGTGTGTGTGTGTGTGTGTGTGTGTACATACACATTTGCAAGTAGGCATTATTAAATACTCACATAATGTATATTTTGATGTAAAATACTTCCTCCTACAACAATTACATATCCTGCAGCAACTTTGAAACATTGGATGGGGCAACTACTTTTCATAAAAAAAAAATAAAAAATGTGCATGGTAATAAAACAAGTACAAAACAATTTAATAGTTATCCTATCCTATTATTTTGTAAGTGCAGAAATGTCCTGCATGGTGGCCATTACAGGAAAATAGTGCACCTTCCAGATGTGGTATTGGGCCTCACAACACTCCTTGGAGGTTTGTTATTTATTTGTGTAAGGTGCACCCTAGAGTGCATTATTGCCCAACAAACTTGATGGGACCTTTTGTCCAAGATGCTGACAGACTCATTTCCTTGTTTGTAAAAAATGTAAAATATACATAATGTCAGGTGTGAGTCGAGTGACTTTAGTGGGAATCTCCAAATGATAATGCCAACACTTCTGTAAAGTTAGCTATGTAGGGAGCTTTGATTATGAGGAAAAAAGCATGTCCATACTTTGTAGCAGACCATATATTTTGTTTTATTGTTGTAATATCTTTCCTTGATTTTGCAACGTATGAGGTAAGTGTGTGCTCTGTCTTTCAGAATTTTTTTTTTTGGCTAATAAACTCTTGAACTTTTTCGGTTAGACTCTTTTTTTTCTGCCTACTGATTTACAAGTAAATTTTTCCTGTTCTATGTTTTTTGTCTATATTAAGATGTTTACTTCTTTCCCCCATGAGACTTATTTGGCATGGAGCAAAAACTCACTTTGGCTATATGGGAACTACTCACAAATTCAGTGTGGCTGTGGCAGGTATTATTATTTTTTGTGACTTTAATTCTTCCAATCTACCTTGTATATAAACTAGCATTTTATTGCAATATATTACCTCTGAAAGTGTGTGTGTGTGTGTGTGTGTGTGTGTGTGTGTGTGTGTGTGTGTTTATATATATATATATATATATATATATATATATATATATATATATATATATATATATATATATAATGTGTGTGTGTAATACATAAAATTATGGTTATGATTCATTTAGTCTTAAAAAAAACAGTGGTTCATTTCATCTAAACCACAAATGACTGAATCACATTTGATCGAAAACTGTTAGCTTGTAGAAAATGACTGTTGGTTTGGTTTTGGAGGATATAGATTATAGTGCAAATTAGGAGTAATCATTATTAGTTCCTTGCTAATGCCCTCTGTTAGGTTGTACCTCCATGTGTTTGTATGCCAACAGTGATTTAGTACTATATGTGACATTCTCAGTGAAATGAGATTTCAGGTTTTGTGTTTTAGATCAATCTGTGTATGTGTAAGACATGCATGTGCGTGCACACACACACACACACACACACACACACACACACACACACACACACACACACACACACACACACACACACTATATTTAAGTAATTTTCAGAACATTTGCATATACTAAATTTGATGGAGCCACTCTGGCTTCTCCATACATCTGAACCTTTATTACAGTATCTCAAAGTCACAGATACATAGACACATTTTTGTAACAAATACTCAACCTTGTTATATTACAAGCAAATGACAAACATCAAAAATAACTTTCTGTTCCCTTCAGTGTTAGGAGATTTGACCCCCTACAGCCCCTTTATTATTTTCAGTCTAAGATTGGTGCACCTTGGAGAAATCTCAATTACTAATGTGCAGTGTAAAGTCTGTCTTTGTCTGTGAGGCAGCAAGCTCAGACCACCCACTAAACACTAATGTATGGATACTGTGATATTGCTTGTATATGTGAGCTGTATCACATAAGCAAGTGTCACTTCATGGGGTTGTGCTCCAACTGTAAGTGGAACATCAGGTGGTGTTGCTGTAATGAATTAGCTATGTACCCCTTGTTTATGAGTCAGCCCGGCTGTTTAAGTTCATAATGTTTTGCTCCTCCCCTTGCAATTTTGTGTGCACTGACTTTTTTTATATGTTTTCCAAAACTCCATTTTTAAGCGTACTTTTGTTGCATCCTTTTTTTTTGCAATTTAACTGGATGAGTTACAAAAGTTAATGTTAGTTTGTGTAGAGTTTTGTCTTATTTTCCTTTTGCTTTGCATTTCTTTTCATTTATGAAGACTGTTGTGATGTAATCTGATATAAATTTGTTTTTTTTTTCCTTAGGCCTCCAGTGAAAATAGACTTTGCCCATTTGAGCATTTCGTAGGTCCATAGGTTCATATTTGTATACTAGGTTAACAACTGCTAGGGCCCTTATAAACCTAGCTGTGCAACCTGAGTGTGACCCACAAATATGATTTATATAGTGGGTGATTTTCTGACTGTTTCTGTTATATAGGGGGTGATTTATTGACAGCTTCTGTTATATAGGTGGTGATTTACTGACCGCATGTGTCCATCAGAGACATAGGTGCCAGACCAGGGGTGAATTTCCAATTATTCCTTCAGTGTACACGTTGCACTTAAATAAGGTTAAGAGTTACTCTGTTCCACATGGATGGGGAGCCTGTCCCAGAAAATGGAAATTCTCTGAAAAACATACCTATCTCTCCGACATGTCCTACTGATGTCACAAGCAAAATTTAATTCTTTTGATGTAGTAGTTCTGATGCTGTTTGTTTTGCAGCTTTGCAAAAGGTTTGTCAAAGGAGGGTCCAGGGATGCCTTGCACACCAAGCAAAGATCAACTGTCAGAAGTCTGTATGATACAGAGTAAGAGACAGAGCTTTGAGATGATCAGTGAAGGACATTGTGTTTACTCCCTGCATTATTTTTGTAAGGAACCTTTGTGGATGTTTCAGTTGTTGTATGTGTCTGATCAGGTACATACCAAAGGGGCATTATATTCTGTGATGGGTTTGATGACCGAGCACAGTGGTACAGTGACCTCTCTGGACCTAGATGACATGCCTTTATTAATAAGTTGAGCAACATAGATGTATTTTCTTACTACCTTGGACACATGTTGGTTGAAGGGTAGGTTACCATCTAATTGAGTTCCCAGATCTCTGACTAGTGAATAAACCTTTAGGGGTATTTTATTGATGACATTAGTTACCTGGGGTGGCAGACTTCCCAAAAGGTACTGTAATGCATTTCTTGGCATTGAGTTTTAAGTCATGGCTTAGGCACCAAGCAGTTGTCTGTATTAGACCTCCATTAAGGGTGTTCTCATCTTGGGAGGATTCAAAGACTGCTCCCAATTTGCAATCATTTGCAAACCTAGTCAGCCAGAGGACTTTGACATTGGCTGTGACCACTGAAAAGTAGATGTCAAAGAGGAACGGGCCCATCACAGAGCCTTCAGGGACTCCACTAGTGACCAGCCTCTTTGTGGGGTGGCCTCACCATTCCTAACCTCTTAGGTCCTGTCTGTGAGCCAACTAGCTGTCCAGCATGTTTTAAAGGGGTTTATACCTAGTTCTATAAGTTTGTTGACAATGCCCAAGTGGGTTATTGTATCAAATGCGTTAGCCAGATCTAGGTAGGCAATATGCACCACTTTCCCCTCATCCATTGCCTTAGTGTCCTTTTGAAAGAAGTCCACCAGGTTCTGTAAGCATGACCTTCCTTTTGACAAAGCTAAACTGGAATGGATCTAGTGTGTGAAAGCCTTTTATGGCCTTGCTGATAATCTCCATGAAACTTATTTCCATGGCTTTGCAAATGAGACTAGTCAAACTAATGGGTCTGTAGTTTTCAGCATCTGTTGAACATCCCCCCTTATGAGGTTGGATGATCGTCATAGTCCTGCATTCTCATGGCACAAAGCCGGTTTTAAGACTATAGTTAAATAGTGACACCAGGGGACCTGTTAAGTTGTACATTATGCTGTTAAGGAGGCATCCTGGAATGTTATCGGGGCCCAATGAGGTTTCCGTTCTTGGCTTTAGGGAGTGCAGCCGGTACATCTCTGCTGTAAACAGATGTCATTAAATAAATGCATTTGTGTTACTCCTGTTATTTGTTTTTTTTTTTTAACTTTAGATACTTATTTATTTGTTTGCAGTTTGTTTACTAGGGTAGTCCATTGGGCCTAGAAGAACCCGTTTTCAATGGAGTCCTGGGGAGAAAAGCTCCAAAAACAAAACAATAATTATAAACAAAAATTACAATCAAAGCTTTTGTTATACTAAGTACAAAAGTACTAGTAAAAACATTGCATTTAAACATACAATTTCTAAACAAAAATGACAAAGTTTTGGTTATACTAATTACAGATAAAATATTTCATTTAACAGAGACAATTTCTGAGATAAAAAGTGTCAACATTGTAAATCTAGAGTAGTTGTTTACACATGGATTGGTTCCTGCTAAAACCATGTATGGAATCAGAGAAGACCAAGATGAAGAGAGGAGAAGAGATTAAGAGGGGTGGGAGCAGGAGCATTCCCACTGAGATATAAGGTGTGAGTGGAGTGAGGTTTTAAAGGAAGAGAGGCTTGCTGTGGTATGGATGGGTGGAGGTAGGGAGTTCCATTGACATGCGAGGGTGAATGATAGATTTTTGCTTGAGGGACGGGTAGGTTTATGCACTTCTATTAGGCTTTGATTGTTAGATCTTGAGTCTTTCAGGGAGGTGTATTTTGAAGGTTGAGGATAGAGAGAGACAGAGGGAGAGGGTGAATATGAGTTTGTGGGCATGAATGAGTTGAATATAGGAGAGATAATTGGGCAGTTCTTACCAATTTAATTTATGAAGGGCTACACATTGGTTGGTAGAAGACTTTTGGCTTGTGGGAAACTTCGCAATTTTGTAATAGCAAGGGGAGAGTTTTGTCTTAAGAGAGGATTGTAGGTTTGTTAGAAATGCAGCACCATAAAGAAGAGAATGGATGAGATATGTGGTAGAGAGAATGAACTTAGTAGAAGAAGTAAGGTAGCGATTGTGGCAGTAAAGCATGCCAAGTTTTTGGTGTTTTTTTTAATATTTATTTGTAGGTGAGAGTTGAATTTAAGCTAGTCATCGATGTGGACACCTAGTAATTTAGTCTCCGATACTAATTAGAGAGTTGTATTGTTTTGGCTTTTGCTGGAGAATGAATTTTTGTCAATAATGTTTGTTTTTGTAGGGGTAAATAACATTAGTTTGGTTTTTAAGGCATTGAGTGCTAGGTGATTGTCTAACATCCATTGTTCAGTGGTAGAGAAAGCTTCTTGTGTAAGGTTTATGAATATGGGGATGGAGGTGGCAGAACAGATTATAGTTGAATCGTCAGCGTATTGGATAAGTTTTGCATTAGGGATTGAGCGATGGAAGTCATTTATGAATATATTGAAGAGTAGGGGACCCAGTATGGAACCCAGGGGGACTGCAGTGGGGGAAGGAGAAGGTGGCTTTTTTCCATTTGACTGCTTGCTGTCTATTTGAGAGATAACTATCGAACCAGTTGAGGGTGGAAAGGGATAGGTTTAGATTAGAGAGTTTATCTAGGAGAAGATTGTGAGATATTGTATCAAAGGTCTTAGAGAGGTCAAGTAGGAGTGTGGATATTGTACAGCCAGAGTCCTGGGCTTTGTTAACAATTTCTAAGAAGGAAAGAAGGGCAGTGGTAGTACTGTGGCCGGGTCTAAATCCATGCTGTGTTGGAGTAAGTAAGTGATTGTCGGTAAGGTAGGAAAAAGTTGTAGGTGGATAAATTTTTCAAGGAATTTGGAGATGGGGGATAGGATGGCGATAGGGCAGAAGTTTGTAATATTATTATTATTACCCCCTTTATGCAGGGGTATGATGAAGGCCTTTTTCCATAGTTGAGGTACATGGCCTTCTTGGATAGAAAGGTTGATTAGTATACTGATGGGTAAGGCAATAGCTTCAGTGGCTATAGTTAGAAAGTGTGAGGGTATGTTATCGGGGGCATTGGAGCATGGTTTTAGTTTTGACTTGCATACATTAATATATTTGCTTTGTCAGTAGAACCATGCATAGGCTTTTATACCAGTCTTATTTTTCCTGCTGAGGTGTAAAGTGAATTTTCTTTAAGGCAGTTTCTCCAGTAGACTGTTTTCCCCAGAGAATGTCAGTCTAGGAGAGACTGCCCTCCTTATTTGATATTTATTGCCTAGTAAGATGCTATATATTCCTAGCAGAAGCATATGGGAAATCATGTTATTATTTTCTTGTAACCCCCACTAGGATTTAGCAAACTGTATGTTATAGTAAAGGAACTTGTGTTGCGATGAGTTGTGGGCACTTCTTCAATAGCATATGAATTTTTTGTTATACTACAGTAACCTTTGTAATGTAGTGATTTGTGAAGTTTTTTTAAGAATTATTCATACCTTACTCAGCACTATTTTCAGCATATTTCTGGTATGCTTTTGACCAGTTACTTCTGGGTATTCTATCAGATATTCATCATCTCGGGTAAGTACTGTGGGCTGAGTCCGGTATGCCGCGAGACTCTTCTTTGACTACAGAACCTGTGGATGTCTCTACCTTGGATAGGTCCGGAGCCGCTGTGCAGGCGCCAGCTTCTGAGGAAGCTCTCCACACTACCAATATTCGAGACAAAGCTACAACTTCTTTTGCATTTTCAGTTCTTTCTAAAACTACAGAGTTTCTAAGGCCAAGAGTACAAGCTACACCTAAAAAAATGACGACCCAATCTCAAGCTCCTGCTTCCTTGCCACAATTTCAGATGCTTAAAATGGCAGAACACCTGATCATGTTAATTAGGGGAAGCCAGCCTTCCCCTGCTAAAAAAAAAAAAAGAAACTTGTCCCCATCAACTTTAGCTGACCAAGAGTCAGACGACTCTAAGGTTTCTGATTATGAAGACATGCCCTTATCTGCCTTTGAGGATTCAAATGCAGACGAATCCATTCCTTCTGCCTCCCCTCCAGAGGATTTTTCTGTTGGTGAAACCCTACATACTTTGAGAGAGCATTTCCGTTGGGAATGCCAAGATTATCCTCATTCCAAAAATAGACTCGGGGAATTTTTAGATCTATCACAGCACAGACCATTAGCTGTCCCTCCTGTTCTGCATGTTGTGGATGATGTCTTTTTGGAATCAGTCTAACTCCTGATACTTTACCCCCTGCTCCAAGGAAACCTGACCGGTACTACAGATTCCCTGACTCACACAAATTTCTCTTCAAAAATCCTACTGCTGATCCAGAGGTCATCTCCCAAGGACCTGAAGGAATCAAAGCAACTATAGCTAAGAATCCCACCCGCTCGGACAGGGATTTCCGTGCTTTAGACAGGTGGAGTAAAAAAGTATACACCTTTGCAACTCTCACCATTAGAGCATTAAATTGTCAATTCCACATGCTGAAATACCAGCTACATACTATGGAACTTATTAAGCAAAAATTATCTACCTTTCTTTGCTGTGCAGAAAATAAAGAATTACAGGAGCTTATGCATTCTTTAAGCCAAGTCAGCAAGCATACCCTGCAATGTGGGTTTGACGCCCTAGAAGGATCTTTCAAGGCAGCAGTCACAGATTCTGTACTTAGAAGGCATGCCTGGCTTAAGGAGCAGACATTGCCAGACCATGTCAAATCAAAATTATTGGACTCTCCTCTGAACAAGGACAATCTGTTTGGCACCAAAGCAGAAAAGGTTTTAAAAAATGTGGAAAAAAAAGCGAAGTCTATGCAGACAGTCAAAGATTTTTTGCAAGTGCAGCCTCCAAGATTTAGTAGGCATTGCCCCTCAAAACATTGGTCCTTTCCAGCACCCTCAATGACATCTCAAACTAGACCCAGGGGAAACAGACCCCCCCGAGATTACAGTCTCAGGGTATGCAGAGATCTAAGCAATGGATTACCTCCACTTCTAAAGCAGGGAGTGCTAAGCCACCCCCTTACGGAAATAATTCACAATGACTTCTCAACTCCACCCCTCACCTCTGCTGAATTGCTCATAGCCCTAGGAGGAAAACTTGCCCACCATGCAAAAAACTGGACCTCCATCACCAATGATCGATGGGCCCTCAACATAGTATCCCAGGGGTACAAATTTTATTTCCACACGCTGCCAACTCCAAAAGGGTTCCCAGACCTTCCTCCAAACCAGTGGGCAGAGGCACAAAACCAAGTTCAGTCCCTGCTCTCCATAAGGGCAAGTCAGCCTGTTCCTGCAGAACAGATAGGCCAAGGGTTTTATTCCACACTTTTCCTGGTACCCAGAAAAGTGGGCACCTGGCACCCAATCTTAGATCTATCCATTCTAAACACCTTCCTGGTGGTACCAAAATTCAAAATGCTCACCCTACAGCAGCTTCTCCCTATGCTGTCCAAAGATGCCTGGTTAGCCACCCTAGACCTAAAGGAGGGCTATCTGCACATCCCAATAAGGGAATCCTGCAGGAAATATCTACGTTTCAGTGCAGGATCTATGCATTATCAGTTCTCTGCACTTCCCTTTGGCTTGTCCACTGCTCCCAGAGTTTTCACAAAATGCCTGACTCCAGCCATTGGCTATTGCAGACAGAGAAATATTCAAATTTACCCCTACTTGGACGATTGCTTAATTCAGGTAGACAGTCAGGAAAAGCTGTTGAAGCACCTGATATTTGTAAAGGACCCTCTAACCTCCCTGGGGTACACTATCAACAAAAAGAAATCCAAACTAGATCCCAGTCATAAAAATGTATTCCTGGGAGCAAGCTAGGACACAGCATCCCAGATGGCATTCCTTACTCCAGAAAAACAAGCCTATCTGACAAGCTACTTCACTCAAATGGCCACCAGACCCCAGCTATCTGCAAGGAAAATCCTGCAGGCTTTAGGGTTCATGGCCTCCTGCATTCTCCTAATTCCATATGCCAGAATGCATATGAAGAAACTTCAGTGGTACTTAAAAAGTCTTTGGTGCTAACATTCTCATGACCAGGAAACTGTCATACCTATGATACCTTGTCTAAGGAAAGTGTTTCTTTGGTGGGCAGCAGCATGCAACCACAACAAGCGGCTTCCCTTTACACAACCCCACGCCGCCCAGACCCTAACCACAGCTGCATCAGATTATGCCTGGGGTGCACATCTGGACAGTAGGTGCATTCAGGGCCACTGGAGCTCAAATCAAATTCATCTGCACATCAACCAAAAAGAGATGCTTAGCTGTTCAGCATGCTCTGACAGCTTTCAGATCCCTACTCTCACCAGGGCCCTTACTAATCAAAACCGACACCACCACAGTGATGTGGTACATAAACTAGCAGGGGGGAATCCACTCTTACACACTCTGCAGGCTAGCCATGACCCTGTGGAACATGGCCTCAGCCATGCATATTCACCTGCAAGCTCAGTTCCTGCCAGGCAACCAAAACTCTCTGGCAGACAACTTAAGCAGAAATATCCTAGACCCACATGAGTGGCAATTAAACCACAACACCTTCAGCCTTGTGACCCAGAAATGGAGTACTCTGAAGGTGGACCTGTTTGCCTCCCTCTACAACCACCAGCTCAGGAAATTCTGCACCAGGGTACCTCACAGCAAAGCCTGGAGAGTGGCTCCCCTATCCTTCCAGTGGGCAAACCGCTCAGTCTATGCATTTCCAGCTCTACCTTTTCTTACAAGAGTATTACTCAAGATAAGGGAAGAAAGACCAAGGGCAGTCCTGATTGCCCCAGACTGGCCACTCCAACACTGGTACCCACTACTGCGCAGTCTGTCACCATTGCCTCCGTGGCACCCACCTCAAATCCCTACCCTCCTGACTCAGCAAGAGGGACAGTTCTTGCATCCACAGTTGCAGACCAGACCCTGAACCTTGCAGCCCAGCTTATCCCTTGACTTCTCCTCCAGTGGCCAGCTTAAGCAAGCAGGTACTGGATGTCATACATGAAGCCAGATGACCCAGTACAAGGAAATCCTATGCTGACAAGTGGAAAAGGTATTGTTCCTGGATTCACACTAAAGGAGCGGATACAGCAATACAGCACAGCCCTTCTTACCTATCATCCTGGATTACCTAGCAGACCCACACCACAGAAGCCTCTCCTTCTCCATTAAGATCCATGCCTCTGCCATCTCTGCTCCTTACAGCACTGAGCCACCTCTCTTCTCTCACCCTCTCATCAAGCAGTTCCTGAGAGGGGCTAACAACTTAAGGCCACCAAGAAGAGCACCCACCCCTGCTTGGGACCTTAACTTTGTGTTGGAAAAGCTCACGCTACCCCCATTTGAGCCTGCAGCGTCAGCAGAGTTAAAATTCTTCTCTTGGAAAACAGCCTTGCATCTGGCCATTACTTCAGCTGGAAGAGTGTCTAAGCTACAAGCACTTATCGCTGTGGAGCCCTTCATTATTTTTTCATGCTGACAGGGTCTCCCTCAGGGCTAACCCAACTTTCATGCCTTAAGTGGTGTCTAGTGTGGTTCTCCACCAATCTATCCATTTGCCCACTTTTTTCCCTAATCCTCAAAATAAGGAGGAAAGGATCCTGTGCTCTTTAGATGTGCACAGACAGCTCATATTCTACCTTGATAGGACTAAGCCCTTTAGGAAATCTGACCAGTTACTAGTCAGCTTTGCACCAGGGGCAGAGGGTAAGGCCATATCAAAACAAACCATCTCCAAATGGATAGCACACTGTATCCATTTATGTTACAAACACCATGGGAAACCACCCCCTCAGGGAGCCAGAATGCATTTCACTAGGGCAACTTCAACCTCTACAGCCTTTCTCAGAGGAGTCCCTACCAGGGACATTCTGGAAGCTGCTACTTGGAGTTCTGTTCATACCATCACCAAGCATTACCACCTGCCTATCTTTTCCAAATCCAGAACGGGCTTTGCATCCACAGTCCTGCAGGGCATACTAGCCAGCCCCAACTTTTCTTGACTGCCTCCACCCATTCTTCAGCTTTGGGAATCAACACGTGTGTGATGACTGCAACAGTGAAACATGAAGAACATAGTACAGTTGTGTACACTTACCATAAATGTAGATGTTCGAGTGTATTCACTGTTGCAGTCCTGGTTTCCCACCCTCCAGCCCCCTTGTATCTCTCTCTCTTCCTCTCTCCTTACAGGGATATTGGTATTTACTTTTTGCTGGTGGTATTTTTCCACCATAACTTAGCTTCCTATTTGGGGACTCTTGGCATTTGGGGCAAGAAAAACTGATGTAATGGCATTGGCTGCCTGTTTGTATACCTCTGATGACCAGACGTCAGTACTGAAGTGACAGCAACTGATGCAGAAATACTAAGCCTCTGGTATTTGGGCCAACTGAGGGCTATCCTTGGCAGGATAACCCAAGTGTGATGACTGCAACAGTGAATACACTTGAACGTCTACATTTATGGTAAGTGTACACAACTGTACTTTTACTATATCACTATTGATCATTTCCTTGATAAGTCTTTCCCTGTCTTTACATATAAGACTAGTGAGAGTTATGGGTCTGTAGATGGCCCCCCTTTGTGCAGAGGGTTGACTGTTGCTGTTCTCCATTCATGAGGATCAAAGCCTCTTTGGAGGCTACAGTTAAATAGCAATTACCGAGGGCATGAAAGGTTATATTTCATGCTATTTAGAAGGCATCCTGGGATATTGTGTAGGCCCATTGATGCAGTGCTCTTAGCTTTGGAGAGAGCTTTAAGGACCTGTTCCCTAGTGATAGCAGGGGGAGTTATATTTGATGGTATTTCCTGAGGGAAAGTTGAGGGGAAGAGAGGGGTAAAGCTGTAGCTAAATTTATCAGCCATTAGGTTTGCTATATCTTCTGGCTCAGTATAGGTGGCTCCATTTACCTCTGTAAGAAAAATTCTGACAGGCCTGTGGTTCATGGCATCCACAGTCCAACTCATTCCTTTATATCAGACCACTTGAGAAAGATTCAGTGATATGTAAAGTGAATTTGAGCACAACTTTGCTATCCTCAGTTGAGGTGTGGCATACATCTCCATAAAGGTACATTTATCAGCTATTTTCCTATTATTCTCTATCTTTCACATTATGAGGTCAAGCCATTTATAAAGAGTGTCTTCTTCATCGGGTCTCCCAGGAAATCCATTTTTCATCTTTGTGACCTGAATTATATCTTTGAAAAATTAACACTTCTTCCTTTGAACCTGCGTTTCTTTTAACTTCTGCAGTTGGGAAGATAGTCTTATTAGTGGTGTTAGAGACTGTTTTGGCAGATGTTGAGTTACAGGGTCTCAGGTGTATGACTTCTTTTCTAGTTTTTTAGAAAGTCAAGGTGAGCCAAAGGACTAACTCTTCTTTTAGGCCAAAAGTTTCCACTGAGATGTGTCTAACTTATTTACCTATCTGCCAGCATTCTTTCACAATCCTCAAACTAAAGGGGGAAGGAATCCCGCATTTGCAAGATGTTCATAGACAGCTTAGTGTGTAACAGTACAAGACAAAACCTGTCCGAGAGTCTGTGCAATTCCTTGTTTCTTTTGAGAGAAAGAAAGTGGGCCTTCCAGTTTCTAAACAGAATATATCTAAGTGGGTTTCCATTTATATTTCTTTCTGCAATTCCTTCCATGCTAAGTCTTTCTAGGTTCAAATGAAAGCTGAGTCTGCCAGAGCAGTAGCTTCTTCTGGAGCTTTTTTCAGGGACCTTGACTGTAAATCTATCTTGAAGGCAGCTACTTGGTCATCCATTCATACTTTACTTTGCCAAATAAATAATTTTTTAAAGCAAGGTTTTGCTAGAAGCGTCCTTGAGACCTAGTGTCTTAAACACTTGGCCCAATCCAAAGTGGCCGACTCCTCTTCATCAGATGTCCCTCTGCCATCAAAGAAAAAACTTAAAAGATCTTGAGTGGAAACGCAGTCCAGTCTTTCTGCTGAGGTTTCAGAACCTGCAGTACATCAGGCTCCTTCTCAGTTGCCCACTACTGCTACACTGTCAGAGGCCAGTATAGCTCTTGAGGCCTTGAAAACTGCTGATATATCTGAGGCACCACTCCTTATCATTTTGGAGGGACTGGACGATGTCCTTCAATTCAGTCGAAACTGAATTTATCGGCAGGTAGGTTTGCTATATCTTCTGGCTCCCTCAAATTCTAGTTAGAGGAGAAATCCCAGGCTCAGTAATAGAGGTCAGACATGGTTCTGATCTTCCGCATCTCATCCAGGTAAACACACTGCTAAAAAGAAGCAGCAGAAGACTAAACATATAGCCTTCCCCTCAAAAGCTAGAGAGACGGAGTGGATGGGCTTTTCACAAGTGCTATTCAAAGTTATTTTGTCTTTGAAGAAACCTCATTTGGGTATTCACAACCACAGAGTATTCCTCTTAAACCTCATTTGCTTTTCTGTTCCTCTGATGAGGAGCAGAACAATGACTCTGACCATTCTCTGGAATATTTCCCTCAGCTACATTCTTCAGGATAAATCTCTTCTGATGAAGAGGATTCCCTGTCACCAGATTCCCCTATATTCTTTTGGCAAAAGTGAGGAGAGCATGATGAAAGACTTCTGATGTTCAGAAGTGGTACTACACCCTCTTGGAGATGTCTGCCACTTCCCCTTCTGCGGTCCTTCCTGTGCTTGAAGCTTTCCAGGACACCTTTCATTCCGCCTCTTCTGCACCTGATTCTCAACCTCCAGCTACTAAGAGGCTGTATAGGTTTTACAAGGTACCTGATAACCTGAAATATCTGTATAAGAACCCTGTGGCAGACCCTTCTGCAGTCTGTCTGTCTCTTCAGATAAGCCCTCCAAGCTTCTGCTCAGTTCTACTACCTTACCTACTGATAAAGATAGTAGGGCTAAGGATAGATGGGGAAGAAGGTTTACACCTCTGCTACCCCTTGCCTTTAAGGCAATTAATTAACAGACTCAAATGACAACGTATTTGATTTCTGTTTTTAACTCCTTAAATAAAATTATCTTGGATCCTCCTACAGCAGACTGTAAGCAACAGAAGCAGAACTTACTTTCACAGGCTACTCAGATTGCCAGACACAGCATTAAGTACAATTACAATGCTATGGATGCTTCCTTTAGGGCAACTGCCACAGGATCTGTTATCCGTAAATGTGCACGGCATCACAGTCAGTGTATGGCTGAGGATTGTAAATCACAAATTCTAGATATGCCCTTGTGAAAAGACTTACTGTTTGGTCCTCAGGCAGCCAGTCTGTTTAAAACAAACCAAGACCCAGGTAAGACCATGAAAGACTGTAGAAAGATCTTCCTCAGTCCCTAGATACCATATGAATTATCCAGCTAAAGCTACCGCCTTCATTAGAAAGGATGTGAGGACTATCCAAAAACAAAGGATGACACCCAGGAAAAGATACCCTGAAAAATCATAAGGGAACCTCCACCTTGGAGGCAAAAACCTATGGCTATCCCTGGAGCATCATTCCCTCTGTCCCCAGCTCTATTATTCCCTTTGACAAAGGTTGTTGCTGTTCATGGCCAGTGGGAAGCTGTTACCACAGGCAATTGGCTCCCTTCCACCATCAGGAATGGCTATGCCATGTCTTGGGAAGACATTCTTCTTCTGAGAGGCATCCCACTGCCTCCTCCAAATCAAATATCCCTTCTGATTCTCATTATTCATGACCGGCTGAATCAAGGTACCATCGAGCAAGTGCCAAAAGAATTCTTGGGAAAAGGGTTTTATTCCAGGATTTTTCTAGTCCCAAGAAAAGAATGGCAGTGGAGATCCATCCTAGACCTGTCCATCCTGAACACTTACCTGAAGGTACCTTCCTTTAAAATGCTGTTTCAGACTCTTCTACCTTTCATCCTCCCACAGGCTGTCTTAGTGTCGTTAGATCTGAAGGAGGCCTACCTACCCAATCCCTTTCATCCCCTAGCAATAAATTCCTTGTGTTTTTCTCTTGCTCCTCACATTTTCACTTTACTACTCTGTGTTTTGTTCTTTACACAGCCCCAAGAGTGTTCACAAATTGTTTAGTGCCTATAGTTCATAGGTTCATAGGTAAGTACTAGGCTAACTGCCCTGGGGCCAATGCAAGCCTATCCCAATAGTTTTCCCAGTCATCTGGCTTACCAGATGTTAATTCCCTGTGCCCCTATCTAGCAATGCGATTGAAGTGATCCCCTGGGTGAATTTCCTATCTCCCATCCACTCATTAAGATTTCTCTTGAAGAGGGCCAGTGAGGTGCTCTGCTTGACTTGAATGGGGAGTTTATTCCAGAGTATTGGAAGTCTCTGGGTTAGGAACTTATCCCTCCAGCAGGTTCTGTTTAATATGACGATAAGGTTGAGGTCTTTGGAATGAGTAGCATGGAGGGATTGGGATTTTTTCAGATGAAGCATGTCTAGCAAAACTGAGTCAGACATGGCTCTGTATGTCAAGCAAAGATCGCCTCTGAGTAGAGGATATGAGACAGAGAAAAGTTTAAGTTTTTTAAGTCTATCTGCATAAGGCACATGTTTGAGTCCTAGAATCCTCTTAGTGAAGAACTTCTGTGGCCTTTACAGTTGTTGGAGGTGTACTATATAATGGGTCTGATGAGGGCCGAGTAGAGAGAGATCATGACTTCTTTTTTCCTGGATGAGAAACCTTTTATGATGAGATGTACCACATAGAAGGACTTCCTAACTAAAGTGGCAACATGGTTGTCGAAGGAGAGATTTCTATCCACCTGTGTCCCTAGATAGATCCCTTATAACACCTTCAGAGTCAAGTGGGTTCCCTTCGATATGGCAGTTTGTGGGCACTGTGTTTTTCCCAAAGGGAATGACAATGCGTTTTTTGGCGTTGAGCCTAAGGCCATGGTTTGGCACCAGCTGTTGGTTTCCATTACGCCTTTTTGTAGGATGTCCACATCAGCTTGAGAATCAGTAATAGCTCCCAGTTTGCAGTCATCTGCGAATTTGATTAACCAGAGTCCCTTGGTGTTGGCTTGAACTTCAGAGAAGTAGATACCAAACAGGAGAGGATCCAGAACCGATCCCTGTGGGACTCCACTTGTAACTGCCCGGTAGTCAGATTTGGAGTCAGCTACTGTGTGGGATGGTGTCAAAGACTTTGGCTAGATCGAGGTAGGCTGTGTGGACAGCCTTGCCTTCATCCACCACTCTAGTGACAGCTTTGAAGAAGTCTATCAGACTGAGCAGACATGATCTGCCTTTCACAAACCCAAACTGTGTGGGGTCCAGAGTTTGAAGGCTCCCTATATTCTTATTTATAAGATCCATAATAATACGTTCCATAGCCTTACAGATCAGGCTCATCAAGCTGATGGGGCAGTAGTTCCCAGGGCCAGTAGTCGCACCCCCTTTGTAGAGTGGGATGACTGTAGCAGTGCACCATTCAGTGGGGACAAAGCCAGAACTGAGGCTGTAGTTGAACAGGGCACTCAGGTGTGATACCCGTTCTTTTTGTAGATCGTGTAGGACACAACTTGGTATGTTATCTGGTCCCATAGAAGCTGTATTCTTAGCTTTGGTTGGTGCTGTTTCTGCTTGTGCAGTCATGATAATAGGGAGATGGTATTCATCGGATATGTGGATGGGCCCTTTGGGAGGTGGGGGTAAAGTTCGCACTAAACCTGTCTGCCAAGATATTGGCAATATCAGTTGGTTCAGTATAAGTGGTGCCATTGTGCTGTAGCTCAGAGCAAATCTGTGTATTATTATGCAGATTCTTGACATAACTAAAGAATGCTTTGTGGTTGTCCTCAGTATCTGTAGCAATTTTGCTTTCGTAACTAGCTTTGGTGGATTTGATGAGGGATCTCTGTTTCTTACTGAGTTTTCCAAGGGAATTTTTCCAGTCATCGGACTTTACCCTTTTCTGCAACAGTTTTTTCCTTCTGTTGCAGAGTTTGTTAATAGCAGGGGTCCACCAGATTGGCTTCCCTTTTTTAGAGGAGAGCGTCTTGGTTCTGTTTGGTATGGTCCTATCTATGCAACTGTGTAAGTGCTCTTACAGTTTCTTGGTGTATGATTCAGCAGCCATACTCCCATTCCCCATTTCTATGGATGACGTGAAGCTTGCCACGTCTGTCCTTAGAAGCTCAAAGTTAGCTTTGGAGAAGTTTTTCATTGTGTTTTCCATTTTCGGGGGTGGGGATGGGATTTGGATATCAGTGGTGATTAACTTGTGGTTGGGTCTGACCAGGGAGGGGTTTATCAAAAAAGTAGAGCAGCGGTCCCCCATGTTTGTAATGACTAGGTCAAGAATGTTGTTTCCCCTAGTGGAGGGTGAGGATGAGTTCATCCAAGGCATTAGAGTTGATGAATTCCAGGAAATGTTGGGCAAGAGTTGGAGCGGGAGTAGTTGATGTTCATCGTGTTTCACTGTTGCAGTCATTACACTTGGGTTATCTTGCTGGCAGGCTACCCGCAGTCGGCCTGAATTCCAAAGTCCTGGTCTGGCGTCGGTTGCTGTCACCTCTTCCCTGACGTCAGTGCGCCAGGGGTATAAAAGATGCAGCTGACGCCATTTTCTTCAGTCTTTCTTGCTGCCGGTCAGCCGACTCCTGAGATTTTCGAAATTGAATTTCAGATCCGAAGTCTTCAATAAAGCTAAGTACCCCGTTGGGGAAACTTTTTTCTTGCTCCAGACCAATGTCAGAAAAAGTTAACAATTGCATTTCTTGTGGAAAGCAAATACCTCATAAGGATTTTCACTCTTACTGTATTCCTTGCCTAGGCCTTGATCACAACGTTGCTAATTGTCAGTTTTGTGCTAGATTTAACCAACGCACTATTAAGCATCGGTACGATTTTGCTTTTCATTACTTTGGCCGGAGGTTTAACTACATAATGCCATCAGAACAGCCGATGACCAGAGTTCATAAAAAGCACAAGGAAAAAGAAAAGGACAGGCATCCGAGGTCCAAAACCAATGATGAAGCCTCTTCTAGGCCAGTCACCGGTTCGCCGGATCTCAGTGAGGCGCTTTCGCAGCCCCTGACACCCGCTATCTCAGAGCCACAGGCCGCCTCCGACTCCCACGTGGAGACAGCTAGGCCTCTGGATACTCAAGGTATTGGGCCTTCGGAAACTAATCCCTCAGATGGGTCTGGAGCCGCTGAGCAGGCATCGGCTTCTGAGGGTGTTTTCAGACCTACACAGCTTTATATCAAGCCAACGTCAGCATCAAAGACAAAAGACTAAAACAGTTTTAAAGACAAGAAAACAAGTACAACATTCTCCAGGACAGACTTCCATGCCTAAGAAACAGATGCTCAAAATGGCCGAAGACCTAATTACTTTGATCAGGGGCTCCCATCCCCCTCTTGATAAGAGGCCTAGGCAAGACACTGAATATGATTCCTCTGATCAGGTTTCCATTTCCTCTGACTCCTCTTCAGAACAGGGATACTCTATTCCTCCCTATGAGGATTCTGATGCTGAAGAATCTATTCCTTAAGCTTCTCCTTCTGAGCATTATTCATTTGGGGAAACCTTGCATACCATGAGGGAGCATTTCCACTGGGAGAGCCAAGAGTATTCAGATTCTAAGAAAAGGCTCAGAGACTTTCTTTTACTGCCTCAGCACAGACCTCTTGCTATTCCTCCTGTTCTACATATTGTAGATGATGTCTTTTCAGAGTCCGGCCTGTCTCCCGACTCTTTACCTCCTGCACCTGTTAAGCTAGACAGATACTACAGGGTTCCAGATTCTCATAAATTTCTATATAAAAACCCTGCTGCTGACCCAGAAACTATTTCACAGGGTCCCAAAGGGGTCAAAGCTGCTACTGCAAAAAACCCTGTCCCGTCAGATAGAGATTCTAGGGCACTGGACAGATGGGGGAAAAAAAGTTTACACTTCTGCTACCTTGGCTGTAAGGGCTTTAAATTGTCAGTTTCATATGCTTAAATATCAGCAATATTTAATGTCTGTTAAAAAAAGAAAATGTTGACAAATTCTGAATGTGCTGAGAACAAAGAATTGCAGGATTTATTCCATGCAGCTGAACAAGTGGGGAAACATACTTTGCCATGTGGTTATGATTCCCTGGAGGCCTCTTGCAGGGCCGCTGTAACAGGCTCAGTCATTAGAAGGCATGCTTGGTTAAAAGAACAGACTCTGCCTGATCATGTTAAAGCAAAATTATTGGATGCTCCATTACAGCATGATACTTTGTTTGGTGTTAAGGCAGAAGAGGTTAAAAGAAAATGGAGGATAAAGCTAAATCTATGCAGACAGTGAAGGATTTCTTACAGGTGCAGCCACCCAGATTTAGCAGGAACTGGCCTTCTAAGAATTGGTCCTTTCCCTTGTCAGACAGACCACAAAGAGGCAGATACAGACACCCTAGAGGCAGACAACAGCCCCAGGGCTCATACAGGCCTAAACAGTGGGGGGCTTCTACCTCCAAAAGCGGAGAAGACAAATCACAGCCATATAGGAAACAGTCCCAATGACTTCCTCTGCCAATGCCAAGCATTTATCTTTTGGCAGCACCCTTAGGGGGAAAGCTAGCACTTTTTTCACAAAATTGGCACGATTACCCAGGACAAATGGGTCTTAAATATAGTCTCTCAGGGCTACAGGTTCCACTTTCACACCCTTCCAAGGGCAAAAGGTATGCCAGACCTGCCACACAATAAATGGGCAGAGGCACAAAACCAAGTTTCATCCCTCCTGGACATGAGGGCTATTCAGCCAGTGCCACAACAAGAGCAGGGACAAGGATTTTACTCAAGACTTTTCTTAGTACCAAGAAAGGACAAAGCATGGAGACCGATTCTGGACCTATCTATTCTAAATACTTTTCTGGACGTTCTGAAATTCAAAATGTTGACACTGCCGCAGCTTCTGCCCATACTGGGCAAAAAGGCTTGGCTTGTAACTTTGGACCTCAAAGAGGCATCCCTACATGTCTCAATCAGACAAATCTTGCAGAAGATACCTCAGATTCATAGATGGCACTACCAATTCTCTGCACTGCCCTTTGGCTTATCTACTGCGCCTAGGGTCTTCACAAAATGCCTGGCACCAGTAATTGCATTTTGCAGACAAAAAGGAATTCAAATATATCTCTACTTGGATGACTGCCTTATTCAAGCAGAGGCCAAAGACATTCTACTAAAGCATCTGGCGTTTGTAAAAAGATTACTAATTTGCCTAGGGTACACAGTAAACGAAAAGAAATCAAAACTAGTACCCTCTCAAGAGATCATATTCCTGGGTGCAAGCTTAAATACTACTGCCCAGATGGCTTATCTCACACCAGACAAACAAAGGCATCTGACTTCTTACTTCGAAAACATGGCAACAAAGACCCAGTTATCTGCAAGAAAAATTCTGCAGGCTCTGGGCTACATGGCCTCCTGCATTCTGCTAATTCCATATGCAAGACTGTATATGAGGAAACTACAATGGTACCTAAAAAGTGTTTGGACTCAACATTGCCACAGCCTGGAATCATTAATTTCCCTCATTCCTTGCCTGCAACAGGAGTTTCGATGGTGGGCACAGGCCTGTCACCCCAACAAGGGACAGCCATTCACTTTACCCACAGCCAAGCAAACACTAACAACAGATGCATCAGATTATGCCTGGGGGGGCCCACATGGCAGGAAAATGTATTCAGGGCACATGGCTCCCAAGCCAAAGGCATCTACACATCAATCAAAAAGAGATTCTAGCTGTACAAAATGCCCTGACAGCCTTCAAGGACCTACTTCATCCAGGACAGCTGCTGATAAAGACAGACAACACCACAGTCATGTGGTACATAAACAAGCAGGGGGGCACACATTCCTACCCCCTCTGCAGACAAGCCATGATTTTGTGGAACACAGCATTGACTTACCAAGTACACCTGCAAACACAATTCCTGCCAGGAAGAACAAATGCTCTGGCAGACGAACTAAGCAGAAACCTCATGGACCCTCATGAGTGGAAACTAGATCCACAAATCTTCAGCGTGATAACAAGGAATTGGGGACACCCAGACATAGATCTTTTTGCCTCCCCTCACAACTGCCAACTTCAGAGATTCTGCACAAGGACTTATCACAAACAAGCATGGAAAGTGGATGCCCGGTCATTCAGCTGGAACAACCTTACAGTATATGCCTTTCCTCCACTGCCTCTCCTCCCCAAGGTACCCCTCAAGGTCAGACAAGAGAAGCCACAAATGATACTGATTGCCCCAGATTGGCCACGCCAACACTGGTACCCAATCCTAAGAAACTTGTCCCAAGGCCCAGCCTGGACATTGCCTCAAATTCCTCATTTACTGACCCAACAAAACAATCAGATCCTGCACAGCCAACTCGGAATTCTAAATCTAGCTGCATGGAGGATACTGTAACCATTCAGAATACACCTCTCTCTAAAGCGGTTATGGATGTAATTTTGGAGGCCAGGAGGCCCAGCACCAGAAAATCTTATGCAGATAAATGGAAGAGATTCTGTGCTTGGAACCAGGCACAAGGAATTGACATGCTTGTTCCAGATATTCCTCAGATTTTACAATATCTAACTGAGATGCTGGACAAAGGCCTATCCTTCTCATCAATTAAGATCCATGCCTCTGCATTTCAGCTCATTACAATACAGACCCACCTATTTTTTCATATCCATTGCTTAGGCAGTTCCTCAGGGGAGCCAAAAACATAAGACCTCCAAGGAGAGCACCAATACTTGCATGGGACCTCAATTTTGTCTTGGAAAAACTCACAATGCTTCTTTTTGAGCCAGCCAATACAGTTGACATAAAATTCTTATCATGGAAAATAGCTCTGCTCCAACCAGTAACTCCAGCAAGAAGAGTCTCAGAGTTACAGGCATTAATGGCTGTGGAACCTTTCATTATCTTCCATCCGGACAGGGTTTCTCTAAGGACAAACCCAAGATTTATGCCTAAGGTAGTGTCCAGTGTGGCTCTTAAACAAACCATTCATTTGCCTACTTTTTACCCAAACCCGCAGAATAAAGGGGAGAGACTTCTGCATTCTTTGGACATACACAGACAGCTATGCTACTACTTGGACAAAACTAAAGCTTTCAGAAAAACTGAGCAACTTTTAGTGGCATATGCTGCAGGATCACAAGGAAAGGCTATCTCAAAGCAGACTATTTCAAAATGGATAGGACACTGCATTCGTTTCTGCTATTCACAACATGGTAAATCAGTGCCTAAAGGCATTAGACCACCTCAGCAGCCTTCCTCAGAGGAGTACCAACCAAGGATATTTTGGAGGCTGCAACTTGGACTTCAGTGCACACTTTTACTAAGCACTACCACTTGCCTCTTTATTCTAAATCCAGAGCAGGCTTTGCCACTGCAGTCTTGCAGGGCATTATAGCTACTCCTAGTTCTGTTTAGACCCAGCCGCCCAACCTCAGCTTTGGGATTCAACCCAAGTGTAATGACTGCAACAGTGAAACACGATAAACATAGTACAGTTGTGTACCTACCATAAATGTAGATGTTCGAGTGTATTCACAGTTGCAGTCCAGGTTACCCACTCACCATCCCCCTTTCTTTGCTGGGACTTCTCTGTACTTCTCTATCCTATACAACCTATGTGGTGTATTTGCTTGTAGATGAAGGTATTGTTATTTTAGTGCATGCTTTTATTAGCAGTGTTTTTTAGCCTACCCTTTTGGGGGCACCTGACATCTGGGGCAAGAAAAACTGAAGAAAATGGCATCGGCTGCATCTTTTATACCCCTGGCGCACTGATGTCAGGGAAGAGGCGACAGCAACCAACGCCGGACCAGGACTTTGGAATTCAGGCCGACTGCGGGTATCCTGCCAGCAGGATAACCCAAGTGTAATGACTGCAACAGTGAATACACTCGAACATCTACATTCATGGTAGGTACACAACTGTACTTTCCAACCAATGGAGGGGTAGTTAAAGTCTCCTAGAATAAGGGTATTAGGCTGGATCTTGATGTTTTCCAGAGTGTCCAGGAATGCAGAGTAGGAGTCCTGGGGCATTGTGGGGGATCTGTAGCAGGCTTACATCATGGACTGCAGTTTTGTCCAGTGGTAACTGTACTTGAAGTATTTCTGATGCGTTATGTTGGGCAACAAATCTGGAGATGTGTGTATCTTTTATGAAGATGGAAACACCTCTGCCTTTGGGGGTTCGGTCATCACATCCCTTAGGGCTATGGTTCAGATTTGGGGGACAAAAGTTGTGATATGCATTGTAACCTGGTAGTGCAGGGGTGCTCTCGGGACCTTTGAACCAGGTCTCTGTTACTGCACAGATGTCGATGTTCTCCAATTTGAAGAGTGACTCGAGCGAGTGCATTTTGAGGTTTAGACTTCTAGTGTTGAGTAGCATAACCCTTAGGGTGCATTTACTAGCAGATGTTATGGTGGTAAATTTGTCTTCAGGGCATTGCCTAAAAAAGGCACTGTAGGAGTGGCAAGGGCCTTGGCCGTTATCCCGAATCCCAGGGGTGACAGATACAGGCCATCTCTGGCAAAGTATCGAGGTCTATCATGTCATCCCAAGCAGACAGATACTGGATTCCCTTTGAATGACACCAGTTGCTTAGCCAATTGTTGAAGTCAATCATTTTCTGCTTGTACTGTGGTATCATTCTTTGTGATGGTAGAATGCTACTCAGGGCTAGGGTCATACATACCTGGGCTACAAGATCAGAGAGCGCCTCCATGTCTCTTTTCATGTAGTCCAGGGAGGTATGTCTTAGGTCATTCACACCAACATGTACGATGATAAAGTCATATTTGTACTTGCTGTGGAGAGACCCAAGTGTATGCATTATGTGGTGAATCCTGGCACCCAACAGGCAGCTGACCGTGACTTTCTCCATATTCAGCCTAGTGAGTGGGATGTCAGTGTGCCTTACAATTGAATCACCTATGACTAATGTGTTTGGTACATTGTTCTGCCTTAGGGGCTTAGCTTGAGTGGCACACTGGTTGTGTCTTGTGGGTTATACTTGGATGGGATGGTTGCTTGCATTTGTGCTTTGGAGATCTCTGTTGTTTGGGCAGATTTTTTAGAAGAGCCTCCACGAACGTAGTCGTGTGCTTTCTGTTGCTATGTGATAGTGGTGGTGTGCTAACAGGGGGGCTATTTGTTGTCTGTGATGTCATGTGATGTGTGTGTTGATCTTCTCCTCCTAACTGGCTAATCCAGTCTTGGATTGAGTGTGTGAAGCCTCACGTTGTAGCTTTCTGCCATACTCAAGGAATTCATATTTCCCCATACCTGGGCAACCTTCTGATCCAGGCTGTTTCTCCAGAGATTCTTCATCTTCAGCATCTTCAATTCACCTTCCATTTTCTGACTGGTATGAGTTTCACTGTAAACTACAAAAAATCACGCATGGTTCCTACATGGGACTTGGTGTTTCTGGGATGCAGGCAGGACACAAATAAAATGCATGCTTACCTGCCTCCAGGGAAGGTTCTCAGCCCAACCAGTTGTTTCTGGGACCACTGCTCTGCTACCCTTTGCTTTGCAAGGGAGACACTAAGGACTTTGGGATTCATGGCAGCCACCATCCCTATGCTCCCCCTAGCCAGACTCTGTGTGAGGAAAATTTACTGATACCCGAAGTCTGTGTGGTCCCAGCACTGTCACGCCTTAGACACCCTGATTCCCCTCTTTCCTTGATTCAGGAAGGAGCTTATGCGGTAGAAGGGACAGGTCTTCAACCCAGGATTACCTTTCACACCTTCTCCTCTTCCTATTCCTCTTCAACAGGTTCACATGGATGCCTCAGATGACACATAGGGAGCTTGCACAGGGTCACACTGAGTGCAGGGGAAATGTTAGTCCCATTTCCTGAAAGAACACATCAACCTGAAAGAAACCAGGGCTCTTCTGCCAGCGCTACAGATTTTCATCCACCTTTGGAGACCAGGACCACTCCAAGTGTAAACAGACACCACCGCTGTCATGTGGTGCATAAACTAACAGGGAGACACCAGGTCTTACCAGTTTTACAGGTTAGCAGAGCAGGCTTGGAATTTGGTAGCATAAATGAACCTGACGTTCATAGCCATATACATCCTAAACAGACTGCTTAAGTTGCTCCCTGGAAGACCCCACAAGTGAACCTTGAACAGAGAGGTCTTCCACAACATTACACTGTAGTGTGGCAGTCCTCAAACAAACCTGTTTGCTTCACCAAGTGATCTTCAGCTCCCCTAGTTCTGCAGAAGGGACCCTTGTTCCACAACCTGGAGGACATATGCCTTCTCTCCTGTCTCTCCTTACAAAAATGCTTCTCAAAGCACAAAAAGAGACACCCAAACTCCTCTTACTGGCTCCATTCTGGCCAAGGCAACACTGGTTCCCCTTGTTGTTTCACCTAGCAAAAGGAAATTACAGGAGGATTCCTCTGCAGCTGGATTTGATAACTCCATAAAAACAATTGCTGCTGCACCCAGATTTTACATCCCTCAGCCTAACCCTGTGGATGATATGATTTTAATCCCTCAAAGACTCTTCTCTGAAGAGGTGGAACAAATCCTACAGATTAAAGAACTATTTCCAGAAAATCTTACATGGCTAAGTAGAAAAGGTTTTCATTCTGGAGCTGCAAACATAGGCAGGATCTATTCTTAGCACAATTTCCTATGGTACTGCAATACCTCTATGAGCTTCTTTAATCAGCCTTAGCCTAATGATCCATAAAAGCTCTTTTGTCTGTTATCAATACCTGCTTCTCTCTTAGCCCTCTACTTATGGCTAGACTGGAGGTCAAGCTTCTCCTCCAGGGAGTTCTGGATATTAACCCCCAAGGAAAACCATCTGTCAGCCTTGGGATCATAATTTTGTGCTAGAAAATCTTACTGTGCCTCTCTTTGAACCAGTTTCTTCTGCTTCTTTGAAATTCTGTCCTTAGAAAACCATCCTCCTCTTTGCCTCCACCTCTGCCAGGAGGGTTTCTGAGCTACAAGCTGTTATAGCCATTCCCCCTTTTCTCATTTTTCACAGAGACGGGGGTGACTGTCAGGACTGACCAATCCTTCTTGCTTAAGGTAGTGAACAAGCTGTCTCTTAATCAGGCCATTCATCTTCCCACCTTCTTTCCCAAGCCCCAAAACAGGGAAGAAATGATCTTACACTCTGTAGACATACACGGGCAGCTCAGATTTTACCTGGACAAAACTAAATCCTTCAGAAAGACTGACCAGCTGATTGTATCATTTATGACCCTAAAGCTCGGACAGAGAGTTTCCAAACAAAAATGTTGCAGCCTCGATTTCAAATGCTGTTACTGTCTGCTACTTACATCACTGTAAGACCTTATCTTACTGGGCTAAAACACATCTCACTAGGGTAGTCACTGTGGGTCTATCTTGGAGGCAGCCACTTGGTCCTCTATATGTACCTTTAACAAACACTGCAAAATTGATGTTTTGTCCGGGTCCAGGACAGTGTCCAGACTGCTGGACAATTTTTCTCAATAGTGAATCACCCTTCTTTCCTCCTTTAGCTCTGTGAATCACTCATATATCAGGAATATTGTAACATTGATTTCATTCGAGACATAGTACAGTTGTATAAGAACTTGCCATAACAGTAGATGTACTGCTGATCACTGTTGCAGTACTCCATCCACCCTCCATTACCTCTTCTCTTACTCGCTTCCATCTTCAGTTGTCTCTCTCTTGTGCTGTAGCCTTTGCTCTCCTATGTAAGTATGGGGGGAGTTTTTTTTTTTTTTAATACTAATTGTAGCTACACCCCCTCCTAGCTGACTAGTGTTCTCTCTCAGTAGTTTTCAGACCACTGGTTGAAGATGGTCCATCTTTATACTCCACTGTATACAGGCTGACATCATGCATCAGATGTAAAGCAAAGGGAAGGTAAAGCTTTGATACCTTGCCAGGTGTCATCATTGATGACTACAGCAGTGATAAATAGGACATCTATTGTTAGGGTAAGTTCTTGCACAACGGTACTTTCTTTTCCTCAAACCTCTACCTCTTCTACTTAATAGCTTTGTTAATTATCTCATAAGTCAGCAATACTGCAACAGTGATCTTTTGCTGAACATAGTACAGTTATGCAAAAACTTGCTGTAACAGTCGATGCTTGAATAAGTCTATGTTGCAGTGTAAGCACGTTCCTTGCTTCCTTCCTTTCATTTCTCTCTCTCTGTGTCCATGACCAAGATAGATCTCCTGTAGTATTGCATGCTCTCTTTGTATCTTATCTGGGTCCGAGTTAATCCTCAAGCTCTAGCCTTAGCCCTTTTTCCCCATGGCAAGAAACCTCTGAGGGATTTTCAGTTCTGTACATCCCTTAAGTACCAGCACATAGACTTGTTTATAGGTCATGGGTCAGATGGATGGTATGAGAAGAAGGTGCCCAATCCTTTGTAGACTGGTAGGATATACAGTATCCTTGGTAGGATACACCTCATAAGTCAGCAGTACCAAAACACTGATGTATTCAAGCATCTGTTGTTATGGTATGTTCTTACACAACTGTATGTTTTGCATTCATAAACAGCTGACAGCATGCAACTGTGCCTCTTTTATTTTTGTGTATTTTTTATGTCTGTGTCTGTTCACCTTTCGCAGCAACAATCTTCAGCAAGTTCATGTAATTTTTAATCCATATCTGTTTACAAAGTACAAAATATTAATTGTTACAAAGTTCATAAATATAGTTAAGTACATTTTATGTTTTGTAAAACGAGTTGTTTTTTAGAATATTGTTTACTTATGAATGCTTTCATTACAGCTTGATTGACATCAATGTTTTTATTCCTTCAACAGGTGCATTTGCAAAAGTGAAAGAAAGCCAGCGAATGAGTGATGAGGGGAAAATGGATCAGGATGAGACTGATGGAATTCGCAGACGATGCCGTGTTGTTGGCTTTGCCCTTCAAGCAGAAATGAACCACTTCCATGAGCGTCGGATTGCAGACTTTAAGAACATGATGCAGTCATACCTGAAACAGCAGATTGTCTTCTATCAGCGAGTGAGCCAACAGTTGGAGCGCACACTACGCATGTATGACAATTTGTAACTGAAATTTTGTCTGGTTGTTGTCTTGGACTATAAAAACATGAGTTGAGACCAAACCGACCTTTCCATATTTGGAAACAGTCAAAGCCATCTCTTGGGAATTTGGTCCCCAAGTGGAGATCTTTTTACTGAGATATCAGACTTCCTTTTTAGTGGGACTCATCTTACCTCTTTTTGTTTCTGGTTGGACTGTCACTGTCATCCTCTCAAATTATCAAGGGAATCCTTTACTTAAGGACACTAGTTTCTGTTTTTTTTTTTTTTAAACGGTTAAGAGAAATGTCATATGAGTCACCTGTCTTTAGTATATTCAAACAAGTTTACTTGTGGAATAGCAAGGAATTGTACTAATTCTTAATTAAAAAAAAAATAAACAACAATGACAGTCTTGATGGGCCCTGTGAAGGAAAGGGTTCCACATACATTTTTCACCATCTGAGCTATGGCAGTAATTTCCATTGCACTCCACTGGTGTTATAGATTGAGGAATGTACGCATCCAGGTTTGTGTGTTTTCAGGTCAGATGATATAGGCATGAACAAGAAGTCTTTGTGAACTTGTTTGGTAAAAAGAATGTTATACCCTAATCTTATACAGAAATGTAGGGGTCCCCGTGGGAAAAGGTTTGGGGTTAAATAGAAACTGTTGCACCTGAAACCATCCAACGTTATGATCATTTTTAGATGCCATTACCCATAATTCTGCTGCTCTTTATGTTTTTTACATTGTTTAGGTTTTATGTTTGTTTACATTTTTTTTCTCACGAGTAAATCACACTCCTTTGCATATCTGAGATATAATGATTATTTCCACAGTATCACATGTGTCTGATCAGCATTAGAGAAGGTTTTAAATTAGGAACTTTATGGTGTTTACTTGTAACTGTGGCATTAATGATCTCTTAATGTTTAAGTAAAACTACTGTAAATGAAGATTTCTTGTTTTGGTAGAACTGTAACCTTCTAGTGCCTTTGCACTTTGATCTTTTCTTCTGTTTTGCCTCTATGATGATTGCTTGACGCCTAGAATGTTTACTGAAATGGTTCTCTAACAAGCTTTAGCATGTAGACCTGGCTTTTGACCTGAACAGTCTGTCTACCTGCATATTTGTTAATTCAGCAAATGACATATATAGGTCAGAGCTCTCAGCCAACTCCAACAGATTTGCACCTGTAGGATCTTAACCTAGTTAGACAAATGAATAAATGCATAAAATATTACTTTATGAATGGTTTCTATGCACTATTGCATTCACTGATGTAAATGAGAATTGCTGCTTAATATGGAGGCTCACCCAGTTAGAACTGTAGCTTTTCCTTGTGTTAGATGGTACAGCAGAAGGTAAAGCAATTCCTTCAGAATGTATGTGTTATTCACTACATCAGAGGATATGAGCATCAGACTTTCTTCTCCAGATGGGCATATTTAAATGATTTTGGGGGCATTGCTAGATTCTAAAGCAGTGTGCAATCAAATGGTTTTTAGTTTCCCCCAGATCAAGGTTTCTTAACATGTAAACTAGGACTGTAAGTAATTGTCATTACTTTCCTGAGAATAACTTTTGCAGAGGTAATGGGCTACAAGAACCAAAAATAATAATAATATAAAAAAGGTGAGCGCTAAAGAGTTGTAGGAATTAAAATAATTTAGAAACCTTTTATAAATATAACATTTCAACAGCTACAGTGTTATATTTTACTTTTATTTTTTTATTTCTTACACAGACTATATGTTGAATACAATGTGGTTCACTCTTCATTTCCTACTGTACCTATCCACCAGTGCATTACAACTCCATTAACCTTCAAGACTGTTGTCAATATAGCAGTTTCACAAACAAATTCTCAAGCCAGCACTAAAGTGCAAGAGCAGATTACAGTGATGTAGGCAGATGAACTGGGCATTTTGCCTGCTGCTGTGTTTTTTACTGCGAAAATGTGGAAATTCATGTAGGTAGTATGTTTTCATGCAAATATTCCATATGTTAACTGGGGTTACTAAGTTACAGAAATAGTTTTTTAGACTGAAATTGAAGCATAGGTGTTACTGAAGTTTTATTTGTATGTACATATATCGCTTCACAGCAAGAGGTTCCCTGGTTTGATTCTCGGCTGTGGTGCCTTCTGTGCAGAGTCTGCATGTCCTCCCTGTGTTCACATGGGTTTCCTCTGGGTGCTCCTGTTTCCTCCCACATTCCAAACACATGCAATAGGTGGACTGGACACTTTAAATTGGCCATAGATGTGTGTGTGTGTGTTGTGGAAGAATTACTATGGCAGGGCTAGCCACGTGGCAGTGTAAACCTTGGCTGTAGATGATTGTCACTATTGAATTGACACCCTGACTCCATGTGTAAAAATGTGAAAAAGGGATTGTGGATGGATGGAGATATATATGTGTGTGTGTGTGTGTGTGTGTGTGTGTGTGTGTGTGTGTGTGTGTGTGTGTGTGTGTGTGTGTGTGCCTGTATATTATATATATATTTTTTATAAAAAAATATATAAATATATATAAACATCCACAGATGGCTCAAAAGCAGCCACAATTTAAAAGTTGCACACAAAAAATTAATAAAAAAAAGACTTAGTAAAGCAACAAAATGATGTAATAAACAGTACAGTAAGTGCTCACTTGAATTGACTTCATCAGAAAAAATATATATGAAAATTTAGGGAGTGAGGCGTTAGGTCATTGAAATCATTACTGAGAAGAAACTGTAAGCATCCATTATACAACCCCCCGGGAAGACATGAAGAACATCAGATGGATGATCTGATTTGTAGGTTTTGCATTGTGAATTCCATGTAGCTAATGGCATCATATAGAAATGATGAACTACAAAAATAAGGCAATTTTACATTTGACTGTCAAGTTACAATTATATCGGGTAGTATCTTTTTCGTTTAAAAGTTATTTACAACTATTTTAAATTGATCTTGCTGTATTTTTGTCATTACTTTTCATACGGCATATTTTTTTCATAACAGACTTGTTTTTTGTGCTTTAAACTAGTCATCATTGAAGTGGGATTTATGATTGGTTAAATCATTGCCAGGTAAGTTCTGTAAGGTGATTTATACCCTTATCTCAAAAGCCTTTGACA
Organism: Protopterus annectens; assembly: GCF_019279795.1. NCBI lineage: Eukaryota > Metazoa > Chordata > Ceratodontiformes > Protopteridae > Protopterus > Protopterus annectens. The sequence continues at coordinate 707,253,622 of NC_056739.1, read as the reverse complement.
TGGTCAACCACTAGCTACTTTTAAATATACTTAAGTCCTTCTCACTTGTTACACAGGCATTACAGTGGTTCAAATCCTACTTAGATAATAGGCAACAGGCAGTGCTTTGGGATAATAATCTATCTATCCACCTTCCTGTTACCCTTGGTGTACCTCAAGGTTCTATATTGGGCCCGCTTCTATTCTCAATTTTTATCAACGATCTAAATGTAAACATCCCTCAAGCTACCTGCATACAATATGCAGACAATTCCACATTAATATGCTCCGCTACTGTTTCTTCTGAACTGCAGTCCCTAACCCAAAATGTCTTTGAAATAGTAGAAAAATGGTTCTTACAATGCTGCCTCCTCCTTAACCCCAAAAAGACAAAATTATTGCTCTTCACTCTGACACAAAAGTCCACACCAATTGACTTCACTATCAAGTCTAATAATGGCACTGTCATATCTCCTGACACAACCACCAAACTCTTAGGAGTAATAACAGATCACAACCTTAACTTTGATACTCACGTCAACACTACAATAAAATCAGTTAACAGAAAACTAAGCTCCCTTTATAAGATTAAACCCTTCCTTACTCCTGTAGCTAGAACTACTATTGCCCACACCCACCTCATCTCTCCTCTCCTCTATGCTTCACCTGTTTACACTAATCTATCTAAAAACAACCTCAACAAACTGGCAACCGCCTACAATAACATTGCCAGATTTGCCACTGGCTCCCCATTTAGAACCCACCACTGTCATAATCTAAAACAACTAGGTTGGCTGGAGCTGCATTATCAGCTTCAATTTCCCCAACTTATTATCGCCCATAAGACCCTTTATCATCCTAGCAATACACCAATACTCATGAGTCTAATCACCCCATATAAAAATCTTACAACCCAATGCTCAGCAAATAAACTACTGGTATCCATACATATACCCAACAATAAAGCAGGGGATTCACTGTTCTCTAACACTGTGGGAAAAACCTGGAACCTACTTCCCTGTGAACTCACATCTCTTTCTTCAACTGCACTATTCAAAAAGAAACTCAAATTTTACCTTACAACTCACTGGCTATGCCCATGTACTAACCCAGACTAAGAATCCCATTCCTGTTATGTTATGATGTTTCACTGTTGCAGTCATTACATTTGGGTAATCTGCTTGCAGGTTGCCCTCAATCGGCCTGATTAACAAAGTCTTGGGTCCTGCGTTGGTTGCTATCCCTTCTTCCATGACATCAGGTCGTCAGGGGTATAAAACATGCAGCCGACGCCATTACATCAGTCTTTCTTGCTGTGCGGTGCCCAAAGTAGAAGCAGTTCGCAAGTGCTGGTCGGCAGACTCCTGCAATTTTCATTTTCAAGTTTCAGAACTGAAGTCTTCGACTAAAAGCTAAGTACCCCGTTGGGAAAACTTTTTCTTGCTCCTTACCAATGTCGGTAAAAGTTAACAATTGCATTACTTGTGGAAAGCAAATACCTCATAAAGATTTTCATTCGTACTGTATTCCTTGCCTAGACCCTGACCACGATGTACCTTGCTGTCGGTTTTGTGCTTTATTTAATCAACGCACTATTCATTGTTGGTATATTTTTGCCTCTAAATGTTTTGGTTCTCGGTTTAATTATCCAGAAATGTCATCGGTTAGCCATCCGACTACTAAGATTCGAAAAAAATGCAAAGATAAAGACAGAGACAGGCCGCAGAGGTCCAAAACAGCCGGCGATGCTTCTCCTAAGCCAGTCGCCAGTTTGCCGGTACTCAGTAAGGCGCTTTCGCGGCCCCTGATACCCTCTACTTCTGATTCGCAGGCCTCTACTGAGACCCATTCGGAGTCCGGTATGCCCCGAGATACTTCAGCTGTGGAACCCGCGGATATCTCTACCTTGGATGGGTCCAGAGCCGCTGTGCTGGCACCAGCTTCTGAGGGTGTATTCAGGCCTATGGACGTGCATATTAAATCAACACCTCCTTCATTACTAAGGCCTAAATCTCGATCAAAACAAATGATAAAATGGCTGAAGATCTAATAACTCTAATCCAGGACCACCTGTTTGGCAACAAGGCTGAAGAAGTTCTTAAAATGATGGAAGAAGCTAAGTCCCACTTCCAAGTCTGGGAATAACAAGACACACCCTATGGTAAACTGTCTCAGTGACTTCCTTCTTTTCTGACTGCCCATTTGGGGAAAGATTTGACAAATGGATTTTAAATATAGTGTCCCAAATTCAGGCAGAAAGCCAGGACAAACCAAGGATGATTTTGATTGCTCCAGACTGGCAGCGCCAACACTGGTACCCCCCTGTGCAGTGTGTCATGGTTATCTCATGGCACCTGCCTCAGACAGCTTCCCTGCTGTCTCAGCAGGAGAACCAGATTCTGCACCCTCAGCTTCCAACACGGAACCTTACAGCCTGGCTAATTACTTAAACTCTCCCTTACCATCCCTCAGCAAACCTGTGATGGATGTCATCTTTGAGGCAAGGAGGCCTAGTACTAGAAAATCTTATGCTGAAAAATGGAAAAGATTCTATGCCTGGAGCCAATCTCAATGGATGAGCACAGCAGCGCCCAATTTACCTCAGATTTTACAATACTTAACTGAGATGCTTCACAAGGGCCTGTCTTTTTCCTCCATTAAAATCCACGCCTTAGCCATTTCAGCTCATTATAACACAAACCTCCCCTCTTCTCTCATCCACTGCTCAAGCAGTACCTCAGAGGGGCCAAAAATTTGAGACCACCCTGGAGAGCTCCAACCCCAGCCTGGGACCTTAACTTTGTCTTGGAGAAACACATTCTACCTCCTTTTGAGCCAGCTGCTACTGCAGACTTTACATTTCTTTCTTGGAAAACAGCTTTCCTTTTCGCAATCACTTCAGCTAGAAGGGTATCTGAATTACAGGCCCTTATGGCAGTGGAGCCTTTCATCATCTTTCATGCAGACAGGGTGTCACTCAGAACCAATCCATCCTTCCTGCACAAGGTGGTTTCCAGTGTGGCTCTTAATCAGTCCATTCATTTAACAACCTTCTTTCCCAATCCACAGAACAAAGGGGAACAGATTCTGCATTCCTTCGATGTGCACAGACAACTTAGATTCTACTTGGACAGGACTAAACCTCAAAGAAAAATCTGAACAACTGCTGGTAGCATTTGCTGCAGGGGCAGAGGGGAAGGCTATTTCAAACCAAACCATTTCTAAATGGATAAGCCATTGCATTTATTTATGCTACAAGCACCATGGAAAACCTATCCCCCAGGGGATCAGACCTCATTCCATCAGGGCTGCATCTACTTCTACAGCCTTTCTCAGAGGTGTTCCTACCAGGGACATCCTAGAAGCTGCTACCTGGAGTTCTGTACATACTTTCATCAAGCATTATCATTTGCCAATTTTCTCTAAATCCAGAGCTGGCTTTGCCACTGCAGTCTTGCAGGGCCTTATAGCTGGCCCTAATGCTATCTAAACTCCTCCTCCCAACCATAGCTTTGGGAATCTACCCAAATGTAATGACTGCAACAGTGAAACACGAAGAACATAGAACAGTTGTGTACACTTACCATAAATGTAGATGTTCGAGTGTATGTACTGTTGCAGTCCTGGTTACCTTCCCTCCTGCCCCCTAACTTCTTTTGGCTATACATCTGCTTTCTTTTACTATGCTTAAAAGCCTTTTTGGTGTATTTGCTTTTTTGTTGGAGGTATACCTTTGTGTTTTTATGTTTATTTGCTCCCCATTAGGGGGGCACCTGACATCTGGGGCAAGAAAAACTGATGTAATGGTGTCAGCTGCATGTTTTATGCCCCCTGACGACCTGACGTCATGGAAGAAGGGACAGCAACCAACGCAGGACCCAAGACTTTGTTAATCAGGCTGACTGAGGGCAACCTGCAAGCAGATTACCCAAATGTAATGACTGCAACAGTGAATACACTCGAACATCTACATTTATGGTAAGTGTACACAACTGTACTTTATGTGCACTATATACTAATTTCTCTACTGCTACATTAAGTCCACCTCCTTCTTATACCTCTGAGTATCTGATCAGTTAAGCTAATTTAAGACTTTATAAATACCATCCTTCTTACGAACGATTATAGAATATGTTGATGTATACCCAGCTTGGACTTTATGAATGTGTCACTGCCTTCTAAATAATTTTTTTCTTCTTTTATTGTCTTGTCTTTTTTAAAATATGTTATGTCTCATTATTACGAAGTTGCTATGTAAATAACTGTATTAGTCTGAAAAGTGTACTCTATCTGAAGTTGCGACTATCTGTTTAGTAGAGCTTTTCTTCCCAGGCCTCTACTGAAAATGGACATATATCCAGTTAGACTAGCCCGGTCAACAAATGTAAAATAAATAAAAAAATAAATACATGTTGGGAAAGGAACAGGGGGAGTTCATAATTATAGAGTAAAGGAGCTGAACAAAACACTTGATAAATCAGACTGATGAAAAGCAAGAATTTTATGATTCTTTTTTTAAGTTGACAGCAACGCTTTCCTTTTCTGAAAGGTTAGACACATGCTTACTTCTATGAGCAACTTCTTAGGGAACTTAATTTCATCTGCAGATTTTGTTTCTGAAACTTAGATCAGGTCATTGTCTTCAGTTATTTGTTTGTTCTTCACTTTCTTATGTGATGGTGGATTTTGAAAATTCTTACAGGTAAATACTAGGCTATCTGTCTGCAGGTTATTACAAGTCTAGTCGATAACCAAAGGTTAGAATGAAACCCTGTACCTTGTATGTTTGAGGTAAAGACCTTAGCCATTATGCCAGTTTTTGCCCATATATCCACAAATCTACAAACAAGAGTGTACTTATTTGCCCTTGTTTAAAATTCGTTGGCAATGTGGCATTTTCTGTTTTTATGTCAACATTTATTAAAGGAATTGATTTGTTAATGATGTATCCCTTTTTTAGAGTAGATATAAGCAAACGGGATTGCATGAGGCATTCAGTCAATCAGTATTTAAGTTTTTAATTCCCAAGTGCTGTACACATTTAAAACAAATAAAAATGCTTAGACAAAACTTTAGTGCTGCACACAAAAATTAATGAATAGCAAAATAAAGAAATATAGTTGTCCCGGTCCACTTCAATAAACACATCACACCGAATTACATTTGACGACCTTTATTAAACTTCCGTAACATAACTTTGATAACCAATATTTAATTACAGATGAACATAGTATTGTTGATTTTAATCACTGCATAAACATCCATGTAATGTCAATCAGGACAGTGTGACCTTATACATCCTGACCCCTCACTTTACTTATGAAACAGCGTCCAACAACTCACGTCCAACCAATTAAGTCAGGACAGTGTGACCGTACTCATCCTGACCCAGTAAGCAGCATCCATACCACTACTCACTTACTTCTGAAGCAGCGTCCAACAACTCACTTCATGTATCCTTTTTTAAATTACACATCCAACCAATTAAGTTAGGACAGTGTGACCGTACTCATCCTGACCCAGTAAGCAGCATCCATACCACTACTCACTTACTTCTGAAGCAGTGTCCAACAACTCACTTCATATACCATTTATTGAATTATGCCTCCAACCAAATAAGTAGTGTCCTTACCTCCATTTGCTTATTTATCAAGCAGCCTCCAACTGCTCACTTTCCTCTCTCCACTTATTGAAATGAACCTCCAAACACCAGAGGGGGAACAGAAGAGGACAGGCCTGTCCCTCTTCCCCACCCTGCCCGAACTAATAAAATACCCCACAATCCCCACCAATCCACCAAAAAAAGGGAAAGTGGGTGGGTAGCAAGTCCACGACAAAATGTGATTCCTTACCCAGCTACACTTGCCTAAACCCCTTAATCCCCTCCCTACCCATATCTCATTTCCTCCCCATCATCCCTCCTTCCATTTAACCCTTTCATCCCCCTCACCCTCTTAAATCCCACTAATATGTTTATCTAACCTCCGTCTGAAGATGTTCCTGGACAAATTGATTTGTAGCCAAACTTCATTTCTGAATAAATTTTGTACTAATTTTAAGCAACTTTAAATAAAGCAGTTCAGATACATTACGGTGACCAATAGCATTTTCAAACAAAAGTGAAGTGAATATAATTAAATAACAGTATTAAACAGTAAAAGTACACATTTTCTTTAACTGACAAGAAGAAAAATAAAGTAAATGATTTTGTGATAGTTCGTAATCACCATAGGCACATATTTGTAAAGAACATGTTTAAGAAGCTCTTGTTGATTATCACTAAAATAAGCCAAAATAAAGATAAGTGATGCATTATAATAAACTAGAAATAAAATGTCCGGAGCTGTGAGGAAATTCAGATCCAGGTGATAGAAACCCTGTTCATACCCATGTAACCATGTAAACTGCATTCAATCTCAAATGTCTGTATGTTCTAGCAGTAGATGATTGCATAGCTATCACTCAAAACGCAGTGGAGTTAGCAAATCAACCCTAGGTACAAGAATGAACATAAAGGTGAAATTCATATGGCTGAGTATTACATTCCATCCATGAGATACAAAGCACCACCTCACTTAGGTTCATAGGCAAGTACTAGGCTAGCTGCCGTTGTGGGTGATTTTGAACATAGCCAATGTCCCATTTAGTATACATCGGTCTTACCCATACCATCGTCGATATTTATATATTATCCAAACTGAGTTCATACTATAGATAATTTGAGGGGACCCATGCATGGGATAAAGCATTTAGGTGCTGCCTCTGTCCATTAGTAGTACAGCGAGCAACCCTGTGATAAATGTTCTGTTTCCCAGCTTGAATATGGCGATGGATGAATTTTGTTTTGTGTGGATTGGGAGTCTGTTCCACAACAGCAGTATCCTCTACAAGATATACCTGTCCCTCCAATCTGTTCTGTTGATGTTGCAGAAAATATTTAAATCCCTAGACTAAGTATTTCTGATGCCATTTAGCTTGCTGATGTGCAGTAAATCCATCAGTAATGGGTTGGAGGATGCCTTGTATGCCAGACACAGGTAATCTCTTAGCATTCTGTAGGATACAGAGTATAATGACAGGGCTTTGAGTCGATCCATATAGGACATGTTGCTTAGGCCTTATATCCTTTTAGTAAGTAATCTCTATGGGTATTCCAGCTGTTGCATGTATCTGGACAGATACATATCAAAGAGGATATTATATTAATTGATTGGCCTAATGAGGGCTAAGTAAAGGGGTACAATGACATCCCTAGATCTAGACACAATCCCCTTATTTATAAGTTGTGCAACACAGAAGGATGTTTGTATTTTTTGGCATTTTGTTGCAATCCATGATTTTGGCAGCGGTTATTTGGGACAAACATTCCTGCAGGATGGCAACATTATTTGGGGATTCAGTGACTGCTTCTAGCTTGCAATCATCTGCAAACTTAGTCCACCAGAGCCCTTTGGTATTGGCTTTTACTTCAGAAAAGTAGATATCAAACAGGAGAGGTCCAAGCACATTATCTTGGGTGACTCCACTGGTGACTGATGTCTTAATGGAGGTAAATCCCCCTATTGTGATTATCTGTGTCATATCTGTGAGCCATTTGTCAATATAGTGGGTGACCTTGGGGTTTATTCCCAGTTTATTTAGATTTTCTACCATGCCTGAGGGGGAGTTGTATGAAAAGCTTTGAAACTTCAAAGAGTGCAGTCAGTGATGCCAGAACCATCAAATGCAGAACAGATGGTCATGTCTCATGTCCACTTATGTAGTAGTTAGCAGTAGTATCAAGTATGCGATTAGAGAAAAACCCAAGTATACAAATGTCAAAGCACAACTGTTTATGGCTTTGACCTAAAAAATACTTCTACTCAGATTTTAAGCCATGCATGCATGTTGAAAAAATATTGAATTAGAAATAAACATGACGTTTTACTTATTAATAAAATTAATATTAATAAAATTACTGTTACAATTATAATAATTAAAATATTTGTACAAATCTGCAGACAGTAGGCACAATAATCTGTCATCCATTTGCTACTGTTTTAAACATCCATTTTGCCCCAATGATTGCATTTTTATAATTTTTAAATGTTATATTTAATGTGGTAATTATGATTTAGGTTGCAAACATCAGTCACTTTGATTAACAAGGACACTGTTCACCAGGCAGTTGACTTTCCCAGCTGGAATACTGGGTGAAGTTCAGCTTGTTGAGGACTAATTCTTTGATTTGCACTTTACAGAGCCATTACTACAAATGTGTTGTTTTCTAAAAGGAAATGGTATTAAGGGATGAATTACTACAAATATGTTGTTTCCCAAAAGGAAATGGTATTAAGGGATGAATTACTACAAATGCATTGTTTCCCCAAAGGAAATGGTATTAAGGGATGAAATTTCAGAGATATGTATTTTGCTTCCTTTAAGATGCAGTAGTCATGGAACTCATTTTTAAAACTGGTGGAGACATGTTTCCTTTAGAATCCAAATTTTGATGTTTTCCTTTCAGGAAGCAGTACTTCTAAGGAAGTGGATTTGATTAGTCTTATCTGTCATTCTTCGATAACGTGACTCATCCTGTTTCTGCTTTGTAGGCTATTTGAAAACTGATTTTGCCAAATTATTGCATTGGTTCTGAATACTTGTCATTGGACCTTTTTATGATCAAAAGACTTAATGTTGTAATTAACAACACAAACACTTTAAATAAAATTGAGCAGTATACAAAAAGTAAAATCAGTGCATCCATATGGATCTATATTATAAACACAAAAGCCCAGAATAGCAAGTACATCTACATCGACACGTAAAACTCGATGTACAAAAAGAGTGAAATACGTACTCAGCGAAAATGAAAATGCCGAACGTATTTGCTTGGCCAGCAGGGTGATCGTGGGGATGAGGAAATGTATCCTTTTCCCCACTGTAGTGCAGTCTCGGGGTTGGTGTATTTAAGTAGGGGGGTGTGGGGCACAGGGGTGCTTGTCCCCCTGCAAAAGTGTTTTAATTTAATTTTATTTAGTTAGTTTTAGCTTATCTGCATGGTGTTGTTGGTTGATTATGTATTTCACTGTTTTTGTACATAGACATTTATGTGTTGATGTAGTTGTATTCGCTGTTTACAGCTTTTGCCTTTATAATATAGACCCCATCCATATTACTGGGTTGCATGATATTTGTTGAGTTCCACTTTATTTTGCCAAATGTTACAGTTTCTGAAAAATTCAGCATCAGGAAAATAGTTCTTTTACCCATTATGTGATGACTTTAGTTAGTGGTGTTAGTAAGAGGGAGCTTTAGGGGGCTTTCTTCCTTTCTCCCAGAAAAGAATATGTATTTTTTCTCTTCTGTATTTTTGTTCAGCATAGTACTATTTCAGGTAATTCTGTTTGACAAAGTGGTATTCGTTGAAGTTTGTTGAGTAAGTTTGCCCCAAACCACATTATTTATGCTGTTTGCTGAAGCAGCTCTGAAAGCTCCAACACCACACCTCCATAAGAAAAAAATTTCAAGTAAGTCATGGAAACAAAGTGTTCAGTCGTTTTCAGTTTAAGTATTTATTATCTATGATAGGTCTGAGTATTGATGCATATGTGTGTAAACACCCCACAATGCACACGTGCACAACCTTTATATAATAGTCATACATTTATTAAAACAAGAAAGACAGTATTTTTGTAATTGTATGCCAAAACAAAACAAAGCAGTTAAGTAACTATTTTATCACTTATAAGTATGCATTAAAATACTGAGGAATTTGGATAAAAAACGTTAAAACAGAAGCATGTGCAAACAGTACAAGTAAAATGGAACAACATTTGAGGACATTTTGTCACGATAGGCACAGAAGTAGTAATAAGCTGTGATATTTTGATATCCAGTGATTTTTAGATGAGTCTGCCTTTCATAAGGTGTAGAGGCCATATTTGCCAGGGTTCCATCTTAATGGGCACTGATTTAGGTAGCTACGTGCAGTGTTAAATCAGGAAGTACATTTCCTCTCATCTGTCTCACAGGGAAGTAAATACTTTGCAAGGTCCAGACAAGCAGAGGCTTTATATGACTCCTTTGGGTCCTAGCTAAGATATGTCAAGTAATCTGTACAGTTTCCCTTTTGTTTAATAATTCATCAGTGCTTCACGTTTATGTCACTTTGTTACTATAATTTATATATAGCTAATAGCCAGTAAGGGAAATCAGTGTACTTTTTTTTTCAGAATTAAAGTTGTACTATCAACATCTACAGTATATGAATTTCAGAGTCTGGCTATTTTGCTGCAAAATAGAACATAGAAACTGCTAACTATAGCAGTCAAGATGCAGGTTGTGTAAGGATCTAGACTTTCTGCCTTATGACTTGCTTTTTTGTACCAGCTGACCAAGAATGTTACAAAGGGTCCTGAAGATTTTCTGCCACTAGCACTTTATGGTGAATAGAAGCAGAATTAACGATCTCTCTTATCGCTATAACTTGTGATCTTTGGTGGTATCATCTTTCTGAGATTAAAGACAGTTTTCCCTTCTGAATTTTTTCCGACCCTCTCTGCATTGTTTCTCTGCTTGTGGTGTATATAACAATACCAAAGGCTCAAGTATGTTGGAGGTGAGGCTAGCCCTTTATTTTAGATGTTTATAAAATATATTCATTTATTTATTTATTTATTTTTTATTATGGTCTTCACTGGCCTATCTGCATCGTATATTTACACTAGAGGTGGCTCATTCGGATAAACACAGCAACATTACTTTTCAGAATGATGCCTACTTGGTCAGCCTTTGGACTCTGGCCACTGAATAGACAACGTTGATTACAGCTTTAATCTTTAGGGTTGTATACTGTTTGACTCACTAGAGCATGCCATATGAAGGGTCACTATGACGCTAATTAAGTCACCTATAAGGGCTTCATGATGTAAAGCTGATGTATTTGTGATTGTGAAAAATGCAATCACAAAAATGTGATACATCAGTGAAATGTACTGAGTATCAAAAATTGCTCTACCACTTCAAAAGTGTCTTTGCAGGGGTGCTGCCTGACAAGTAAGTGTACTAATTTTGTGATCAGTGTGTCTTGGAGTAGGACAGTTCACAGAGATGTGGTGATCTTAACCTTAATGTGCTATCAAAGCTAACTGCATGTTTGTGATCTTACTTGGAGTGCTCCTCACAAGTGTGTGAGAGGTATACACTTATGAGAGGCACACACAAGTGTGTGCCATTATAAGTGTGTCAGAGATTTTGCTTGGATCGTGCCTGTAATGCACTCCCTGAGCATTTGGAGAATGACTGATGTCATTGTCTAACTTTTTGTGCACAGTTTGATACCTTCAGATACCCAAATCCCCAAGGTACAGTGGTCGACTCTGTTTCCACTGATAATTACCAGAGGGTTAGGCATTCACCCCCTCTCCATTTAAAACAATCCTGTCTTTAATAGGCTTAAGACTTCCTTTCCCATCTATCAACAACACTTATTTAGAGACTGAGTATGAACCCTGGTCATCAGCATTGTGGGCATATGCTTTGCCTTTACTGTAAGGAGAGCTATCACTGATCTCTATGTTTGCAGTATTGTTCGTCTCATGATAGATCTAAATTTGCTTAGTTATTTTCTTATTAGATTGTTGCTTGAAGAAAGATGGTGAGCTGTACCTTTTTCATTGTGAAAGACACTTTGCAGTGAGCGTAATACTTGAATGTTTCCTTCTATGATGTGCTATACATTTTTCTAGAAATCTAAAGCTTCCATCCTCAGGGTGGCATGACCATTTTAGTCTGTATATGGAATTAGTGGGCCAGTGCTAATGGGTCTCCGTGCTCCAGAAATCCACAGTTCTTACTGACTGTTCACACAGTTAATATCAGGAGCATGAAGATTGTCTGCTATTAGATTCAGGAAACACGATTCTTTACATACATTTTGGCAGATGTTTTAGATAAATTTACCCCAGCAGCTTCAGAATATATTGTATATACATCATGTATTATATATTATTTAAAAAATGTGAGGGTCTCCCCAGTTTGGATGGTTAGGACCCCACAGATATTGTTGGTTGCCAAGCAAATTTGTAAATAATTTTTCAATGACTTTGATTAAATTGCAGTACACATATTCAAATTATTTCTAACATGCATAGTTGGGAGAGTTCCTTTGTTTGATGCTTGAAGGCATGGTGCTTTCAGTTGTGCCTGCAGTCACCCAAGTACAAATCAGAAGTAGTAAGGTGTCACATCTGGGACTGGATCCTGGTCTTAATGGTTGTCATCACTGCCAGCATTTCAATTTGATAAGTAGCCTGCAGTAAGAGAAACTTAATACTTTCTTCAGCATCTAGAGCGTAGCATTGATGGGGAGGGGGGGGGGGGTCTGCACAATAATGGACTAAATTACTTGTCCAATGATACCAGGCAGGTCCAGAACTTAGGAAACCAAGCATTGCTGTTCTTCAGAGTGCATTGTGCATATGATGACGTCTTTGGTTTGTCTACAGCATTATTTTGTATTGAATGATTATCACCCCACTTCTTGCTGGTGTATCGGCAACAGAACAAGAAGTTCCCTGGAACACCCTCTCTTGGGGGCTACAGTGCAGCTTCATCTTCTCAGAGGTAGGCTGACTCCCATGAATCATGCAAGAAACAGGCCTTTGCATCTACAGGATGTATTTCTGATCTGAGCTTCAGCTCAGTGTATTACCTTTCTTCACCTCCACTAGAGAGGTTGGTCACCATGGGTAAGTGTTGTGTCTTGTGTTTCTCACAGGCCCTCCTTTCCTGATATTGCCTTGTCTGATTCACTGCTACCAAAGCATTTTATAAAGAATGTCTGGGTTTGAGATCCGTCTCAAAGGATTTGTTCTTTAGAGGAACCAAGTGAGACATCTAAACCATTGCTTTTAGTGGAATATGGTATCTTTCCAGAAAAGCCTGCTTGAAGAAGGTGTTTTTACTTCCGCTGTATATATATATATATATATATATATATATATATATATATATATATATATATGTATACACACACACACACACACACACACACACACATACTGAGAGACAGAGAGATAGATAGATAGATAGATAGATAGATAGATAGATAGATAGATAGATAGATAGGTCTACTTCAGAAGAATGAAAAACCAAAAGACTAAAAACTCTTATCCACTGTTGTGCGATCTTGGAGTTGGTATATATAGTTAGCAGGGGGTGTGGGGTGGGCTCAGCCCACCACATGAGGGATGCCCCATGCATTAAAATGTGTTCAGTATTCTGAATTTTCAGCATTTTGGGATTCAGTCTTTTGGTTTGTCAGTATTCTGAAGTAGACCCATATATAGATGTATGAGTTCTAAACTGCTTTGCAGAAAGGGCTCTCCTTGATTTTTGTATAAATTTTAGTGGATTTTCTGAGGAAGAGTGCTGCGTACGTCCCCAGAACATAGTTTAGAAATTATACTCTGTCTGTAATTATAAATGAAAATTAAACAGCTACTTAAATGTAGGAGCAACATTGCTGTTTATGTTTATGTGCTTTAATGTGCCCTTTTTGTGTTATTGGTCACAAATCACAGCATTAGGTATAACAGCCATCACAAATTTTGATTTACTGCATACTTGAGTGCAAAAGGACACACAAGAGAAGCGGATTTTTTATCTGCAGTTAAATATAAATCTCTGCATGCATGCTACGATGTGTTCACTAATGAAAATATTTGCAGAGCAGTCTAAGTGCCACTAAGACACAGATGCCCCTGTGTAATTACAAAACCATTACACTGAATTCTGAGCAGAAAATTGAATTATATTAGTGCTAAACAGAAGTTCTCATTTTGTAGAATGATCTTTGATGGGCCACAAAATCTGGCAGTAAACCTGTGTGTGGCGCTGATAGACTAGGCAGTTGATCATACTGAGACTGCCCAAGTGTTACATGTAGCCCCTGTACACACAAACACACATTTTTGGCTTACTTCTTGAGTCTGTTTTCTCTGTCTTATGATCTTGTGTGCAATATATCACCATAGGTGAACAGTTATATAGATTATAGCTGGCTGTTTAACAGAATCTCTTTCATTACATTTGACTGGTTCCTTTTCTTTTCCTTTGCTAGCTATTACTGATATTGCTTGTAAACATGTAATTAACATGCTATTGCATTACATTATTCCTTTCAGCAATACATTGCTTCATTAATGTATTCCCTGTCATTCAGGATGTCACGTTGTCTGGAATAACCTTTAGTCACACAGTGGATGCTTCTTGAATCTGATATGTTTCCATTGTATTAAGACCTGATGTGAGAGAATAGCAAATGTCTGCATGCGCTACAGTCCTGATTATTTATGATAGGCATAATATTTATGTTTCATCTGTTAAACAGAATGTGCCCCCATTTCAGAAAAGTAGATGTTCTGTTACTACTTTAAATAAATTTAGTAATCAAGTCAATTTGGTGGCTGTGACATAATTCCCTTTTCTGTGTAGTATTAAATGTAATGATTTTGTAATAACACAGGGGCAACTGTGTTGTAGCAGTACTTAGTGACTGCTTACATTAGGTCATAGTTTTTTTTTTCACTGTGTCCATTTATTGTTTAAGATAACATCACACACAGTTATTGAGTGAGTCAGTGTGTGTGTGTGTGTGTGTGTGTGTGTGTGTGTGTGTGTGTGTGTGTGTGTGTGTGTGTGTATATATATATATATATATATATATATATAGATACACACATACGTATAGGCTTAATTTTCCCCAAAGTGGTAACCCCGGTATTGCCAAACTACTGGTTTTTCAGGTTATGCAGGACACACACACACACACACACACACACACACACACACACACACACACACACACACACACACACACACACACACACACACACACTAATGATCTAAACCAATGACCAAGTGTGGCCTTACTTGTAGAGTAAAATCGAAAGCCTTTCTCAGGTTCTAAAGCTGCTTGGGCAAGGATTACTGCTTTTTGAAATGCACCCTAGGTGGTAAAAATGTGCCTAAGTATAGCACAATGCTGAAGAATGTACCATTTGGTTGTGAGTTTATGTTTAGTTTTGTAACAGTTACTTTGGTTTCCACTTGTAGATTAGTCACACTCCAGTCTATAATGCCTTGCTTATGGTTGAAACATACTAATCGGACATTGTTACACTATATTGTTATTGTTACATTTAGGTGTGATCATTTTACATGAGTTTTGTAGGTTTCTAGTTTCCATATTCTTGCTCCTTTTTGCTGTGTTACATGCTGTATATAGGTTTGTTATGCTGCTTGTCTGAGCTGCGTGTATACACTCTGTGGTAGAACTAATGCAAACACAGTTTATTTGCCACAGCTCTGACTAATAAGCAAGTTAAAGTGGATCAGGTATTTCATTGGGGTCTGCTTTAGTTCAGCGAAATATCAGATGATTGAACGCTGTTAGGTCGAACACTGTAGAACCAGCAAAATAGCGATCAACCGGAACAGCAAATTTTTTTCCCAGGGAAAGAAATCGCTGGGCCGGCCATCTGGGTTGTGCCATTTCCTCCACTGTAGTGTGATCTCAGAGTTGGTACATTTAAGTAGGGGGGTGTGCGGGGCACAGCCCCCCACTTTATTTAGTGGGGTTTTTTTTGTTTTTTTGGGGAACAGCGATTTTTTTTCCCTGGGAAAAAATCGCTGTTCTGGTTGTTCGCTGTTTTGAGTATTCGAGATTATGGGGTCGATATAACAAAGTTCGATCATCTGATCGTTCATTGTTATAATATAGACCCATTTCATTGACCTTTTCAGTAACTGCTGCTCCACTTCCTCTGTTGTAAAACAACTTGCACAACTGCTGATGTAGTTTGAAATTTACTGAACGTTTAATTGCTATATTATTATTTTTTTCAGAGTTACAGTGTTTGTTTTGGTAGAGATCATGTGAAAATATGCCTTCTAGCATTTGTTAATCCCTGTAGCACATTTCATGCTCAGCATTTGTTAATCCATGTAGCACATTTCATGTTGTTTCACATTTATAGTAGTAATCCACTTCATACATTATCTGCTGCCATGGAATTAATTGGGTTATCTCAAGTGCTGTACTATAAGGTGGGCATAAAGATGAACTCAAGAAGGTTTATGGAGTAAATAAAAAAAAAAAGAGTATTTGCCCATTGGTGGACAGTTATGTAGGTAGTGCAATATTGTATTTTAACAATAAATGAATGGTGAAGCAAAGCGTGATATAAAATTAATCATGTCAGAATGTACCATTGTGCAGGTTACCCAGGTACTGACTTGCATTTTCAGTTTGTCAACTTTTGCTAGTTGTGTGCATAACAGCATGAATTGTGAGTACTAGTTAAACGCTGTGCATCACATTTGCACGTGCTGCAAAATCTGTGATTTTCATCAACGGCTTTGTTTGCCCTAACATGTCTTTGTGTCATTGTAAAATGTTCTCTGACAAGTAAACTAGGACATCATTTTACATGGAAGTACAAGTCTTGTCTACCAAGTGCCTCAGATTTGGAGGCTATTAATTAAGGACATTCAGGACTATGGCTAGTCACAAACTATTTTTCATCCTGAGATTGGAACAACTTCTTAGACGGCCTTTGCTAAGTGTGCCTTCTCATTGACGATAGTTCCAAAAAAACCTTGCCATGTGCCTGGTGGATAATCTGGATAAAGAGCAACATCCAGGAGTGTGAAATATAGTGGAGTTAAGTGAGAATTTATATTACTTCCAACTTCAGTACTTTCGTTATGTACACAAATGCATTCCTTCATTATTCTTGAACTGCATAGTAAATGGGTTGGGGGTGCTGAAAAGTCTTACATGCTGGCAGATGTTGACATTCCCCTCACCCCACCCAAGAAACACAAAGAACTTAAGTTATACATCTAATGAACATTATGTAATACTTTTTGGAGAATTCTTTTACATGTCTTGTTCAAACTGACAAATTAATAGATTAAACAGAATTTTACTATGGTGCTGCTATAAGATATATGTTTTACTTTTATGGCAATGAGGCGATAATAAAAACGTTGAAGGGTCTGGGGCATAAATGATGTGCTTGATCATATGAATGGTGTTTAAAACGCAGGTATTTTCAAAAATAAAATGCTTAAACCTTGTTTAGTAACAGCTGTTTATTGTGTGTATTTTCTGGGTTGAAGATGCTGTGAAGGAAATCAAACTGAAGTCTTATATTCACTCTTTATTTGACTGAATGGATTGCAGACACATATTTGATGCTATGAATATACAAGAATTTGAAGCAACTTATAGCAAAAGAAAAAAAATGAAGAACAGAAGACAATATTAGGCACCTGTTTTTAATTTCGTTATGTAGTTTGCAAGTGGAGCACTCTACCCAATAAAACAGTCTGGTTTCACAGCTGATGTAACAGTATACATTTGACAAGCTTTCTTTAAACAGGTTGGAATGACCCACCACTGGACTAGTAATCAAGGAGCCTCAATTATCACCACTGGCAACAGTGGGGAACATAAACTGTGAGGATAGCAGGTACGCACACACAGTATTTCCAGATGCAGCTCTCTGCATCAAGTGCAATTTTCATTAAGAGCACACAGAGACCACAGTTAGTCCAGGGCTGGTTTCTCCCTCTTCCTGCAGATCCCCAGTAAGACTCCCCACTGGCACAGCTATAGAGTTGAGATCTCAGCTGAGTGGCCAAGCCAAGATCCGCAGCACCCTGTCTGTCCAACCAGTGCTTCATGTCCCTACCCAAGTAGCTGACAAACACATTCTTTGAGGTTTGATTTACACACACACGCACACACACACACATACACACACACACACCTGGGAAAGGCTGGCACAGGTTTACTAGCTATGCCCCCTCTCTGCCCAGGCTATAAAGTAGTTTTCACTGCCACCAGCCACCTCCTTATCAGCTACTTTAAAGTCCTTAATAAAGGGTGTCCAATCTTATTGTGTAATACTATATATATATATATATATATATATATATACACACACAAATGGTAGTTTGACGAAGAGCAAGGCTATTAGGAGTAGCCCACACAGTGTCACCAAATAAATACGCAAGTACTCTCAAAACTTAAATACCTCTTGCAAAGATCAGCCACAATGAAAGGTTTAAATATATTTAATAATAAGTAATAAAAGAACAAGAAAATACTCATTATATATTCACAGTGAGATCAGAGTTCAAAACCACAGGAAATATTTAAAGCAACATTGCAGGACAGTCTCAAATAAGTAAAGAAAAATGTAAACTATGCTTCTCTATATTCCTGACTGAATCTAAGAGTTATTATACCCTAGTTAACTTGCTTACAGAGCAAGGGAGATGTGGTGAATGGATCTTCTAGTTGTTTCAGGTCAAAGACAGAATACAGAATGCTGTGTCTCTCTGAGAGACCTGTCAAGTTAATATCTCAAATATTGCTGTTGGGATAGCTTGCAGAATGACATCATTTCTAGTCAGCTGACTTTTAGTTCCCAGGCCCAAAACAACCATTGATGGCAGCTGGTAGCACTTAACATCTACCTGTAAAAATATACAGACGAGCTTCTCCTTAGGTCTGTGGCAGATGCTGGAAGTCATAAAACAATTGCATTCCTTCATGCTTTCAAGACTAGTAATTACTTCACACTAAAGACAATACAGAAAGTTTCCTAGTATAGACATTGTCTCCTGCTGCACTGAAACTGAAAGATACCATCTTTTTATGGCCTAGTCATAAAGTAATTTAATTTCAGTTATTTTTCTGAAGTTAACCTTCTGTGTTCCAGTTTCCACTGTTAAAATATACATTTAAACAGTTACACTAGTGCATGTACATTTGTGTTCTATTCTAGTAGGGCATGCTGTGGTTACATTTTAAGCACAAGCACTTTATAAAATATATTTTCAACACACGTCTGTACAAACCTAGTTTGATATACACATGACATACAGTTGTAACACAAGAATCTTATATAAATCATGTTGATATTCACAAATAACATAATTATTTACAAAATGCCAAATAGCTGGGCTGGCAGTATCTCCTTTCTTCACACAGGTATACATCTGGAACCAAGTGTACTTTGCATAGCAGAATTGAGTAACTTTTTTCTTGAGGTTGTCGTTATTAGTACCAGTCCATTAGTGGAAATGTGCAGCTGAGTTCAAGAAATGGCCAGTTCCTGACTGCTACTGGTATGCAGACAGCATCATCCAAGGAGGTTTCGCTTGGAGTAGCCATTGAGCTGTAGAAGAGTGAGACAGAGGGTGATCACCCCAGGATCAGGAGGAGAAAGGTGAGTGAAAATGTAGCCTGCAGCAAGAGATCTCATTGGAAATGTACTGCCACATTACAAATAAAAGTATACTATCTTAAAGAATTTTTTTGCATCAGGACATGTATCTCACCATTTGATGGTCCTCATATGGTTACAGCAGCATGTTTTTTAGGACAAAAAGTCATAAGACACCACCTGACCAAACACATTTTGATTTCTTGTAATTGTATTATTTGCTGCTATACCTCTCAATCTCTTAGAGCAAGAAATCTAGACAAAGCCATACATAATGGGGGACAAAGGCCAAAAATAGGGACAGCTTTTAAATATTGCTCCTACAAACTTAGACAGTTGATAGAATAAAAGTTTTTGCATTGACATGGATTTTCGGAAGGGTATGAAGTCTGAAACGCAAATGTCTTTCATTATTGTTTGACTTTAATCTTTAATGAATTGCCAGTAATATGCTAGAAAGTCACACTTTTATGAATAATGGACCAAAATATGAGCAAAACTCTGGACATTCTCTGAAAATCTGTACAGTTGAGAGAATTGGTGCCTATAATTTGAAACATATGTATTCTTTAACAAAACGAACTGAGCATTTTTTTTTGCCTTTAGCAGAAAGGCATCTACATTTCTGAGTTTACTTTGGGGGATTCTTGAAAAGTGTTGTGTCTTTATGAATTTTATTTATTTACTACTTTTCCTGTATTTTAATGAAATAATTATATAGCCAGGCATTTCATGATTTTTTTCAAATTCCCTTTCACAAATCTTGTATTTGCATTTTTGTGGATTATTTGTTCTGAACAGTTTTGCAATTCCGTAATCATTTTTTTAAATACCTAGGAGACCAGTAGCGGTTCTAACTTTGTCTTTGTAGACATTTTGATGTACTGCTTCATCATGTTCTGCAAGTTATGTAAGAAAACACTGGAATGGATTTTAATGGATTGCTGACAATTGGCAAAGAGTTCCAATTGTTGAAGAGAGAAAAAAAGTTGGTAACACATGTGACGTCTGGTTAATATCTCACTGAACTGCCACCAATTAATGGACATCCAGATATTGCCCTCTGGACTGCCAACATTAATATTATATCTCCCACTGTCCTGGGTCAGTAACTAAGGAGCTTCAATCCTCAATACTGACTCCAGTATGAGATTGTCATTTAAACAAGAGTAATATTTCACAATTTTCTCCTAAGAGCACAACAGAAACATACTTTATAGCTTGGCACTGGACTGTATTCTTCTGTCCACCCCAAATGTAACTCCTTATTACACACTTCAGAGCAATGTGTCCCGGTTTAAGACCTCTGATACACTCACATTTAAATAAATTAAATCTCACACATCCAAACACTTCTGGGAAAGCCTGACACAGATTTCCTGCTGTGTCCCATCCCCAAAATAATATGTTAATACTGCCAGCAATCAGAATGTCTTCATGCCCTTCTAAATGGATGTTCAGTTATGAAAATTAAATATTAAAACAAATAGTAGCAAATGACCTAAGCAGCCAGGCTTTCGGAGTGGCCCTGGGAATTATCAAACCAAGTATAAACACTTGCATATCACTAAGGAAAAACACTGATTGACCAGCCACAATTTGTTAATAAAAAATATTTAATAATGAACAAAATGTTCCCAATAAGCAAACGGAACTCAATCACCAGAAAAATGAAATCAATGTTGTAGGCTAGAGATCCAACATTCAGAAAAAACTCTAACTGATCTAGCTGATTAGTTATAATTTCCTAACTAACTAAAGAACACTGTCCCTAATCTAAACTAAATTACTACAACAGAGCAAAGGCAGGTTTAAAGTTCTTGGCAAGTCCTTTTTGGGTATCCACTGCACAGTTCAACTAACACCTGTAACTAACAACTGAGTGTCAACTGTTTTCAGCAGGCTCTTTTATAGACTAAAAATGAGCAAATAAAAATGGCAATATGAAGCATAGTAACCATACAATAAAAACTTTGATTTATTACAGGGAAGCACTTTCACCACAACAAGACTGAGAACCCTATTGCTTGAGGAGCCAGGGTTGAACAAAAAGGAAACAACCAATGGAACCGATGAATTATCCCACTGACAAGAAAATGTGGGACTCCAAAAATCGTTAGTATTGAATTTGTCTAGCAGGCCATTTAATGAAACTGAGACATTAGTCCTTAATAAACGATTATCTTCCCTGCACGAACTGCTGATTTATCAGAAACAATAATTGACTTGAAACTATTTATTAGAAATGTGATGCTTATGTTGTCTTTTCCTGATAATGAATTGGTAGATTGTCCTAAGTTTAAAAGACTTAGCAATTACATCCCGGTTAACCATCCCATTCTTGAAGCATTTAATAGATTATGGGAGGATGAGTTATACACTGTGTTTAAGAATGGAAATACTGGTAAATGTTTTCACAACTTGAGTCAGTCTGAGCAGTTAGCTTTGGAATCTATATATAAGGATGATTCTATAGTGGTCTGCCCAGCCAATAAGGGAGGCATGATAGTTGTGATGGACAGAAAATTTTACTATGATTCCATTAAGAATATGTTGTGTAATTAAACACTTTTATTTGATACTAATGAGTCTGGTTCTTGGCTACTTGGAGTGGTGATTCTGTTTTTTCTTGGTGCATTTTTTCCACTGCGTACCCCATTTTGTTGTTTTCTTAGCGTACTGTGGCCAGCCCGAGACTCTGCTTTATGGTTGTAGCTGGAATGGAAGGGAATGGTTTATCTCCAGTGTTTGAGGACAAATTTGAGTCTATGCCATTCCCTTGCGGTCAGCGAGTGGAGGCGGCTAACAGCAATATTTTGCACCTTATTTTAATTTTGATGAACAAGGTTTCTGAACTACAAGAGGCAGTTCTAAAACTACAACACCCAGCTACTCCTAGGTTTGAAGGAAGAACAGGAGGACATCAGCAAAAGGAGACGGGTGGAGTGTCATCACTTGTTAACCATATGGTAAATCGAGGCCATTTGGCAGTGGAAACGGGTGTTACAGCACACGGGGGAGTTGAAACGGCTAGATCTTCACATGGAATTCATGGACTTCCACAGACAAACAATTGTTTTAAGGACTGGATTAAAAATGACTTTGGGTTATTTAAAATGAGTAGTATTAACGAAAATGATACTATGGAAGCAAGGTTAGTCACACTTGAACAGAAGTTAACTAAAGTTTGGAACCTTCAGTGTGACAATGCTTATTTAACTGAGTATGTGGCTAAGCGCAAGGTCCCTAAGGGACTGCGTGTTTTTGGATTTCCCAATGGAATAAAAAAGGGACAGACTGAGTGTGAAAAACTGTTATAAATGTTTGATCGCCATGGTATTGAACTAATGGAATTTATTGTTAGGGTTAACAATAAAAAGATTGATGAGTTACTAGCTGAAATTGATAATAAGAATGAAATTATTTTGAATGATGTTAATTTTAACAATTTTTTGGGCAAATACAAAAACTGTTTGATAAGGTTGAACATGATGTGGGGAACAATATAGAAAGGAAAAGGAGGAAGTTAGTGAGGGACAAATTTAAATATACTAATAATTTAGCTTACCCTTTGCCCAAAGCTTACAATGAAGTGGGGGGGTGACCATGTAGGCAACCAGAGGGTTGACAACTATAACACTAGGCCGGACTCTACTCAAAGGGAAGGTGGTAGGGATACTACATACGACCAAGAATATCCCCCTCTAAGGAGGTCTGAAAGACTTCAAAATAAAAACAATTTTAGGAATGATAACAATATGTTTTAGGACAACAGGGAGGGGGAAGGGTGAACACTTACAGGAATCAGAAACAATGGAGGAAGAACAGTTACCACTAGATATTCTTACTTGTGATAGTACAACAGTGAGTGAAGCAGATGAGATTATTACATTCGGGGGAGTCCTACACACATACCGGGGGTTTAATATTTTCAACTATGCAGGTGTTGAAATAAGGATCTTTTTTTGCTTTTAATGAAGGGAATACAATTTGTACCATCAATGAAGGAGGATGTTTGTACTGCTTTAACTGAATTTAAATTTTTCACTAGAAAGATGAACTTGAAATATCTGTTTAGGGACAACTCTTCATATAATGGAAAGAAAAAAACTAAAAAAGAAGAGCTGTTATAATCCACCTCAACACCCCCTTATAGGAACATTTGACAAGATATGTTCCCAGGAGATACATCAAATGTTGAAACAACATAAACACAAGCAGTTCAACTTGACTAGAAAGGAAAAAGAACTGCTAGAAGAACTAAGAAGTAAGTCTAGTTTGAGACTTAACCGGACAAAGATGGGGGTGTGACTATTGTTAATACTGAAGATTATAACAACGAAATATTTGGTATGTTACAGGATGAGAATAAATACCAGTGTGTTTCTAGAAATGAAATAAATATTGCTTATAGGAAAATTAAAATGACACTGGAAGACTCCCGATTTCAGGGAGTTATTAATGAAGAAACCTTCCATTTTTTTATAATGAACATCCGACAATTCTGGTGGCCTTTGTTATTCCAAAGACCCATAAAAATATTTATGACCCCCCCCATACAGACTTATAATCTCCTGTCAAAAAGTATTTCCTACTCATTAGGGGTTTTTGTCGACCAGGTGGTGAGGAAATCCTTAACCCATATTGACCATATGTTAGAAGACTATTGGGATTTTTTGGGTTGGATAAAGGAAGAACACTATAGTGAGGAGGTTAACTTTTCCACGGTTGATGCTGTGAACTTATTCACTTCTATACCCCATGAGTTAGGTTTGGAATTTTTTCATGAGGTACTAGTTGAGAAAACTAATTTGGGGAACACCATGGTTAATTTTATTATGGTGTTAACGGAGATTATTTTGATGAACAATTTTCTTAGTTTTGGTGGGGAGTTTTTCCACCAGACAAATGGTATAGCAGTGGGTAATAGTTGTGCAACATTGTTTGCAAACTTAGTCATGTACCATTGGGAAAGTGAGTTTATTTTTAAAAGTCCATTTAAAGACTCTTGGGTGGTGTATTTAAGATTCTTGGATGATCTTTTCATTCTTTGGAAAGTAGGGGACCAACATACCAACTTCTTAGATTTTCTTAACAATCTTTGTGATTATTTTAAATGTACTGGTAACTGGTAACTCAAGGATTAACTGCCTGGATGTGTGTATTTGGAAGGACTCAAATAAGAAGTGTTTTCAGTCTAGTGTTTACCAAAAACCCACTTTCTCAAATGACTATCTTGAGTTCCGGAGTTGTCACCCCCACTTTGTGAAAAGGAATATAGTGAAAGGTCAGATGGTGCATATATCCAGAATGTGCTCTGACTTTTACACAGCTAAGCTGGAAATGGATAAACTGATCAAAATGTTTGTAGCCGGGGGTACCCGTCAGATTCTGTGGTTACCATTAGTGAGCAAGTCACAAGTGAATGGGGTAATAGGTACAAACCTCTACTTGGGGTTAGCCAGAATAAGGAAGTTGAAGTCACTCATCAACAAAATAATGAGTTCTCTTATTCTATGGTTCTGACTTTTGGGGACACTTCGAACCTCATTAGAGAGATAATAAAGAAAAATTGGGTTTTATTTAAAGTGAACCAAGAATTGATGGCTGTTTTAGGCGAGGGACCCATTTTCTCCTATGGGACCAATAGGAATTTGAAAAACTTGTTAGAACATCCTATTGAGAGTAAGAACAAGAATATTAAGGGAACTACCAAATGTGGAGCATGCGAGTATTGTAAACACATTATCTCATGCCCTATTGTTTGCTTAGGTTCCAATGACTTTGAAGTTAGGTTGGCCACAGGAACTTGTAACACCAACGGTGTAGTCTATATTGCTGTATGCCAGGGTTGTTACTATTTCTATATAGGTAAAATGGAAAGGAGGTTTCGGAGAAGAATTTATAAACACCTATATAGTATTGGGAAAAGGGATGACAATAACGCACTGTTCAGGCATATTAACCTCAATCCTGACCACTATTTTCATTTCTGATATTTTGGAAGTTGTAGGCATGGACATTAGAGGAAGTGATTGGACCAACAAATTGGATAGGGCTGAAATGTAATGGCAAATTTGTTTGAATGCCACTGTAGCCCCTGGTATTAATTACATTTGTATCAAGCCAGAGTTGAAACATAGGGCTACTAAGTTATAGTATTGGTGTTATTATAAACCATATTTGTCAAACACTTTGTACTAGTTCAAAATTTTATTTATTATGTATTGCTGTTTCAGAATGATTTTGTAGGGTGTATGTTTTTAAAGTTTAATTAGTGTGTTAAGTGGGGGGGCTGCTTATTTAAGGAGTGTCAATGATGTATTACACATTTCTGAAGAAGTCTTGGATGATGAAAGCGCTTGACTGACTGTGTTACTACTGAGTATTTCTTGTTGTGGAATTAAACACTTTTATTTGATACTACCAAGTCTGGTTCTTGGCTACTTGGAGTGGTGATTCTGGTTTTTCTTTGTAGATTTAATTATGTTACTTTTGTGGTGAGGATAACATTCACCTGCATTTTAATGGAGGAAAAATTCACTCCTCAAATGATTTATTGTCTAATTACATTTGATGATTTTTTAGAAAAAAATAGAGGAGGGCAGGGTTTCAAATGGGTGAGAATGTTCGTGTTATTCTTCTTTTAACATTTCAGACAACACAGGAACCTTGTCAAATGCCACATAAAGTTTGAGTAAAAAAAAAATACAAATTTGCAAGATACAAATTTCCAAAACTCCCAAATTTTCTGGACCTGTATAAACCAGCTCCTTAATCCTGGTCACTCCTCACAACTTAGACCCACACTTAGTTCTGGTAATAACTTGGACAATGTTACCAGTAATTTTAATTTCCATTTCATCTAAGCAGACTCAAAGTCACTTAGTAAATTGCCCAAAACTACTGTTCAAATTCCTGTCAGACCAGTAAACCATTCTCACAACTTTTCCATTCAGCATGTCTCTGCCAAAGACTTATTTTAAATTAAAACCCACTTCCCTAGCACTTGATAACTTGACAACTGAATATATCAGGTTGGCTGCAGAGGCAATAGCCTATCCTGTCTCCTTTATCATAACCACTACATCAGTGAATCATATGTCCCAGCACTATGGAAATAATGCTATCTTCTTCCTTTGCATAAAAGTGTTCCCTCCATTGATATCTCAAACTTTAGACCTACTGCTGTTCTCTGTCCCTTATCCAAAATGCTCATAAAAGTGTAAAGGTCCAGCTATTAAGCTATACCAGTCTACACATGCTTCTCTCTCTCCCTCTCAACCTTGTTTCCACCACAGCATAACACCACTACTGCCCCCTTAGTTTTACCAGTAGAATTAATTTAAGTAGGATTGAATATGACCTTGCATCTGCCCTCTCAAAAGCCTTCACAACTTTTTCACACTGCATTCTTTTGAAAAAAGCTCTACTCTAGGACTCCAGTCACCAACCATATCCTGGCTCCATAGTTATCTCTTTCACAGGTCACTAGCAGTTAATTGGAACCATGAGCTCTCATCCTTTTTTTCCTGTTTCAACTGGAGTCCCTCAGGATCCATTCTGGGGCACATACTCTCAATATGTTCATCAATTATCTCTACAGAGCTTGTTAAGCTGTTACCATAGTACAATGTGAAGATGACACTACCCTCATCTGCTCAGCCAGCAACCTTAGACAATTACAAAAAAAAATCACCCAAGAATCTTTCACCTCATTTGAAAAAAAATGTCTGACATTTTCACATCCATTAATTAAGCTCAACAACTCAAAATCCAAAAAACATTTTCAATAACCTCTTCCAACAATACAGACGCTGAAGTTGTTTCATGCAGCAAACTCCTTGGTGTATACATAAGAGAAAAACTGAAGTTCAATTTTCATATACAACACATAGTGAAGAAAACACTGACCAAATTCTAAACTTTCTCTAGGATTAGACCATATCTGATGGTGTACGAAAGCAGTCCAAACCATTCTATTCTGTTCTGCACTTGTCTTCACAAATGTTCACTCTACTCAGCTAAGCCAGATAGAACAGCAAAATCTGCCACCAATTTCCCAAACAGAACTACCACTATGCAGCTGCCAAAGAAATGCACTGGGTAGAATTTCCTCACTGTCTAGTATATTCTCAACTTCTCACCATCCACAAGCTCATCTACAAACATAACCATCCTCACACACACACACATATGTATATATATATATATATATATATATATATATATATATATGTAATAAAATTCACTGCTGGATGGAAATTCCCTTCTTTTTCCATCCAAACCCCAGAATTCCATCCAACATTCCACCGAGCCAGTGGAAACCACAACCCACACTGCTGAATCCCTTACAAATGCTTTCTACGAGCACCTCCAGGATTGCATGGATCAAGCAATCCCAAATAAAATCAAGACCCTTTCAACGAAAGGCAAGCGCCCGATCTGGTGGACCCCAGCCATAAACAAACTTTACAACAAGAGGAGAAAGCTACTACAAGATAGAGCAAAATCCCTAAAAGGGAAGACATCTCTGATCAATACTAGTAAAAAACTACAATCACTCATAAAATCATCCAAGGCCAACTCTGAGAGAAAAATCGCCAAGGACTCAAAAGACAATCATAAGGTCTTCTTTAGCTATGTTAGAAACCTGGGTGGAAACTCCCAGATATGCTCAGAATTAGTCCAAAATGATAGAAAAATCACTGAACCCACAGACATTGCAAACATACTGGCAGACAGGTTCAGTGCAAATTCCCCCCCTCCCCCCCAAAAGGAGAAATATCTATCCCAGCAGAGTGTAGCCTCCCAATCATCTCAAATGCCCAGGTGAGATCTGCTCTCTAAAGCTAAAAACACAGCATCAATGGGACCGGATGGTGTCCCCGGCTGTGTGCTACACGAACTCAATGAGGAACTAAACCCACACATAAGGCTGCTGTTTAATCTTAGCCTTACCACAGGATACGTACCCAAAGAGTGGCGTACGGCAACTGTGGTCCCACTCCACAAAGGCGGTGCTTCTACAGACCCTGGTAATTACTGCCCCATAAGCTTAACAAGCCTGGTCTGCAAAGCTATGGAGAGGATCATAATGGAACTCATAAATAAAGACATAGGGGACCTACAGACATTGGATCCTACCCAATTCGGCTTTGTCAAGGGCAGATCATGCCTCTTGAACTTGGTCGACTTTTTTGAAACAGTCACCAAGGCCATTGATGAGGGTAAGGCAGTCCACACAGCCTACCTTGACCTTGCAAAAGCTTTTGACACAATACCCCACTCGGGTATCATAGAAAAGCTCACCAGCTTAAATGTAAACCTATATGTCACAAGATGGGTTGCAAACTGGCTCAAGGACAGAACCCACAGGGTTAGAGTTGCTGGTGCCATGTCAAACTCCAAGCCAGTCACAAGCGGTGTCCCACAGGGCTCAGTCCTGGGCCCCCTCTTGTTCGGCATCCACTTTTCAGAAGTGCAGGCAAACATAGGAGGATTGTGGCTGACAAAGTTTGCAGATGACTGCAAACTGGGCGCCATAGTTGAAAATCCATCAGACACAGATATCCTTCAGAGAGGTCTCATAGAAATGGATAACTGGTGCCAGAGCCATGGCCTTAAGCTAAACGCCAAAAAATGTATAGTCATACCCTTTGGTAAAAACAAGGTAACCCCAAGTTACCACATAGGTGGCAATCCATTAAGCACAGAAGAGGTTATCAGGGACCTGGAGACCCTAGTTGACAGTAACCTTTCTTTTGACACTCACATTGCCAAAGTGGTTAGGAGGACCTTCTACATTGCCCACCTGATTATGAAGGGATTCACATCCAGATCAAGGGAGGTCATTGTTCCCCTGTACTCTTCACTTATCAGACCAATGATTGAGTACAATGCCCCATTCGGAATGTATCTTACCCGACACCTGCAGCAATTGGAAAGACCCCAAAAGTTCCTCACGAAAAGGATAAAGGGGCTCAAAAATATGTCATATGCTGCCCGACTGAAGAAACTCCAGCTCTATTCAGTCGCATACCGTCTGCTCAGAGGTGACCTGTGCCTGACATACAAGGCCATGTCCAACCCGGAATTAATGGACATGCTCCACCTCAAAAAATCCAAATCCACCAGAGCCACAAGAGCAAGAGACTTAAACCTCAACACGGATATAAATAGGATGTGCTGGAGGGACAGATTCATCACCCAGAGACTCCCTATGCTGTGGAACAGAATCCCGGTCCATGTGAGACAGAGCACCTCGCTGGCTCTGTTCAAGAGTAATTTTGACCAGTGGATGGGAGATCGTAGGTTTACCCCGGGGATCATCTCTGTATCACTGCTGGACAGAGGCACGGCAAACTAATGGGTATAGTATTCTTCAACCTAAGGGGTGATGAAAGCCACACAACTCTGGCTAGGCTTATAAATGCCCTAGGGCAGATAGCCTAGTATGAACCTATGAACAATCAATAAAGCTTGACCAATCATTAAAATACTTCAAATTGCAGACAAAGTCCTACTTAAACATATCCTCCCAAGTTGTGCACCCAGACAGAATTTGTATTTCTTTTCCTCACAACTCTGCTTCTACTGTACACCAGTGAGTATAATGTTTTTGCTAATGATTATGTTTAAAACTAAGTGCACATATGAAAACTGGGTAACATGAAATCTATTTCTTTTTTTTTTCATTGCTCATATATGTTAACTGTCATACTTAGATGTTATCTTTCTCTTTGCACTTCTGCTTTCAGTGGACAAAGAGCCCTTTTAATATCTGGAAGAAAAAAATCAGAATCTAAATAGAAGTTTGTTTTCCTTGTAGCTTTAGAAGTAAAGTTTTTTCTCCCTGGAACTTTGCTAAAAATGGGTCTTGAGATCAGCTCATTGCTGATAAACAAAATCAATAAATAAGTAAATAGGGAAAACAAGAAATGAGGGTCCCCATTCAGAAAAGAAAATGCAATTAAACATTTACATGTTAAAGAAATGGTCATACAGCTGTTAGCTAATGGCTTGTGCATTAACATAAAAATTCTGTAAAGAACAACTTAATGAAGGCCATAGACTAAATTTCATGTGAGAAGAAATGTTAAATTTACAGTGTGTCGATTTCTGACAAAGCATTTTAACAAAACTTATCCAGTAAGAAACAACAGGTAGTTACATTTTCTTCCACTTAGTGATAATTTTCACAGTAATAACCAAAGTACTGTGGGAAAAGGCATGAAACATAGCATATAATTATAAAGAAGAACTTTGTAAACCTTCAATAACAGCTGTGTCAGCATTATAAAAAAAAAAAAAGTAATGTGCCAACTGTATCCCATAATTTAGTAGTCTTAGGATAGGCAGTTAGTACCTCCAAGAATGATCAGACAGCATAATCTGTACGATATTTATATACATACACACACACACACACACACACACACACACACACACACACACACACACACACACACATATATTTCTCCGTAAAAGTTCTAAAATCAACAAATGTGGATAAAAGCAATAATAAAGTCTGATTCTTGAAACTGCCAGACCGATTCTCTTACAATAATATTGTAAGTTTAAGTTTAAACCAGGGAGACTCACGCAGGCAATAATATTATCTCAAGTAATTTATTCATGCAGAGATCAGAGCATGCTTTAAGAACCATGCTTTTTATAATTCTCTGTAGTGATCAACCACAAGTGAGGTAATGGAAGAAGCCAGACAGGTTATATTCAAGTATTTTTCTGTGTGCAAAGAGCCCTTTTAATATCTGGAAGAAAAAAATCAGAATCTAAATAGAAGTTTGGCATTTTATATATATATATATATATATATATATCAAAACTCTGATGCACAGTTGTTTGAGTAATGACTTACTTGAAAAAAAGGTTGGATTACAACAATGAAAGCAGTAATGTTGATAATTAGAATTCAACATTATTGACATTACCCAACTTACCTTGACATTTGGTGATTTCCTACAAACATTTGCAGGGGGCAAGCCCCTCTGCACCCCCCATGTGGGGAGCTGCATCCCCCACACCCTGCTAATGATATATTCCAATTCCAAGATCACACTGCAGTCAGGAAAAGGGTAAATTTCCTGATCCCCACCATAGTGAGATCTCCAATCCAATTGTAAACATTGATGCTCAAAAACACAAATGCAAACTATGTCTCAACCTTTTCAGGGGCAACAAAAGATCCACTCTGAATTTTAAACTTCTGCACCTATACCCTTGACTGTATGAAAAACAATGAAGTACATTTCAAACTTTTGATAATAAACCTATATATATATATATATATATATATATATATATATATATATATATATACTTTCTAAAGAATTTCAAATCACAGTAAATATTTTTATTATTGAGAGAATTCTAATACAATATGGTTAAAGGATCATTATTGGAAGTCGTAAGTTATCTTAATAAATTAAGTTTTAATTTCTATCTTAGGAAATATTCAAGATAATCAGCAATGACAAAAATACTTTTATATGGATATAGTATTTAAACAATTTAATTGCAGATGGACATAAACAGCTAACCCTAAAGAAATAAGCTATTAAAGTCTACACTTATACCAAATCTGTAGTTGGTTATCCTAATAGTTTTTGATTTATAATATTCCATGAAAGTTGTAATCCTTTAAAAGCCACGAGGAAAACATTAAAATGGGGAGTATGTCTAGTCTAATCCTAGTGAACCATATTCCCCTTGTGTATTACTACTAAAGACAGTGTTTGCCAATTGTTCTGGCTTATAGGAATATCACCACAGCTTCATGCTTTATTGAATTTCTTTGCTATAATTCTATACTAGACTCTGAAGGAAACATGAGAAGAGTTTAATAATTTTAGGAAGTATAATCATTTTAACTATGCTCATTTTTTATTCCATTTTGAACCATCAAATACTGCCATGAACTGTGCTCAATTTCTGATCCTGTGAGAACCACTGAATGTTTCAAATTCTAACTATCAAGTTAATGAGTATTATTTAAAAATAGATTTAAGATTTAGTGGTACAACTCTAGGTGAACATCAATGGATACTTATGTACTTGGTTGATTTAGTATACCAACTTCCAGTAAAGAATGAAGATCATTCTTTATTTCAAGGGAAAGTTTAGTAAAAGGGCATGGGATTTAACTAAGTTGATTTTAAGTCTGGTGAGAGAGAGAGAGAGAGAGAGAAGTAAAATAAATTAGTTAAACGTTCAAAAACAGATGGAATGTGATGTATTTGGGATAGAAGTTAAAACACTACTCTATATAACTTTAGTTAAACATTAATAAAAATTGAGGAACCACAATAAACACGAAAAAGAAAGCTCCTGATAAGAAAGAAATTGACTGCTAAAATAAAAAGCCAAAGGAAAGCAGGCACCTTTGTCTGATCTTGCACTAAAGTAGTATTTTATGCCAAGTAGATGGTCCATACCTTGCTAATTCATACATATTATATAATTTAGGTATACTGATAAATTCAGCAGGAAAGTTAATTTTTCTTTAAAAAGAAGAAGCCAGTAAACTTTGCCAAAACCTTTTTTCTTTGTTTAGGATAAATAAAACTAAGTGAGATTTACTAATGTTGAAAGGAATTATAATGCATAATTTCCTGATACTCGTTGTTTCTTAGATAAGAAAACATATTACACCATATATCCTAAGATATGTTTGAGTTTATGAAATCTTAGAAGAAGCTAGACAAGGGTCCAGGGAAGTAAATATTGTGGGAAGAAATATCCAGGGAATTGTTATGGCTAGGCTTGTATAGGCCCTAGGGCCGATAGCCTAATACCAACCTATGAACCTATGAATCTTGAAGGCCACATTGTCATGAATAACTTGTCAGAATTTAATAGGAAAATAGGATAGTATTTATTGGAATATAAGGATCTTTATTCATCTTTGGTATCCTGGAATCATGTCAGTGTTACCCAAAGAGGGAGTGGTATAATCTAGTTGATTTTGTGAGAAATTAAAAAGGCCTCTAAAACTTTTTAGCTTTCATAGAATTATACTGCTGGATTATTACTTCTACAGATTTTCCCAGTTTTGAGACTTTCAGTACTGTTTTTGATTGTACCTAAAGAAAAAGCCTACTACCTATTGTTGGAAAGAATCAGGTCAATTTAGGAGAAATTGATCTAAAGCCATAAGCATCTTTCCTTGTATATATTTATGAAACTGGCATTTACATTATTTTTCTAACATTAACATTCCCTTTGTAGTCGCATCTTCATTACCATTTTTTCATCTACTTAATAGTATCAGTCTAGCCATAGTGTTAATTTTAGCTCTTCTTCCTGAAACTGTTAGTTGTTAGGAGAAGATTGTATTTAGTGTAATTTTTCTTCATAAGTCAGTACTTTCAATCAGGTACTCCTTCCCTACAAACTTGAACTTTTTCAGCAAAAGACGTATGATCATTGCTATTTATAAGCGTCAAGGAAATAAAAAAATCCTAAAGTTCTGTAACAGGAGTAGTTTCTTCTGCACAAGCATGTCTGTCTTAAACAATGTAAAATTTATTAATTTATGTTTAACAGGATCACAAAATCCCATTTCAGTTTACAGTATTTCATTTAATAAATATTTAAAAAATATTACTAAAAAAAGCCGAGACCTCTTATTTAAAATAAGCATTTTTATATTCAGTAAAAAAATTCTTCTTCAAACAGATCCACAACAAGAGTGGTAATATTTCCTTTATGCATTTCTTCAATTGAAATATTCTGGTATTATCACAGCACAAACTTTTCCTTCAAAAAAAATATTTTTTTTCCTGAGAGCTGAGGATGGTTTCTGACTGTGAATGCCTGTCATGTCTGTAACATTAGCAGTACTCAGAGGTTAGCATCTTGCCAACATTGCCGTTAAAGAAGCTATGATGCTTAAATACTGCAGTTCAGAGATTTTTGGAAGTTTGTTAGTGTTTCCTGAATACTTTTAACAGCACTGAAAATTTCTGATAACTTTAGAATAGTAAACAGCTGGGCTTATTTCTGTTAATTCTAGAGTAGTGTTAGTTTTTATACCATTTAAATTTAGATCGATTACCAGAGTTTGACAAAATGTGGGGGGTGGGTAGTTTTAGGTAAATTCTACTTCTCTCTCTTTTTCTGGATTGCATATTAATCTTTTAATTTTTAGTAACTGGAAAACAGTAAAAAATGTAAGAACTAGAGCAATCACTGATGGGAGAACTAGCTGCTTACAGGATTGCATGTGCCCAGAAATTCAAATATTTATAGTTCATGTCTGTTTGTCCCTAAGATTGTTACCAATTAGTTAGGATGACTTCTGCAACAACAGCTGATATTTTCCTGCAAGTTTTAATTGTGTCCTAAGAAATTAGATTTTGATCTTGTACAGATTTTTGTTTTATCTAAAAAGCTATCATTGAAGTCAGTAAGCTGCCTCTCATATGGCAGAATACAGGGGCAGGACCCTCACTTTCTGTTCCTTGAAATGAATCTAGGCCAATTTCATAGTAATGGAATTGATATAATAATTAGTTATAATATTTAATGAGTTCTGTTGAGGACAATAATGTGAAAGGAAGAGGCATAATGAATAATCTTGATATGGAGATTATTTTTCTAACACATTTATACATTTTCAATGCACACAGTTATTAGTGATTTACTTCTTAATTAAACACATACTGGAGAATCTGTTTTCTCTCTTTTTTTTTCTTTTCCATGCCTTCCATCTCAATCTCTTTTCTTATGTTTCTGTTAGGGTGCCTTTAAACTTACATAGTGGCGTATTTTCAGTGGGATTGATTAAGGTACAGTGATGTGTATACCTCTGTGTACAAGTTGAGGATGCTTTTTCTAGTTCAGCAACTTCCCTAACACAGTGTGGCACAGTTCTCTAACATGAAGACTTGTATCATCACCTAGTGCTGGCCCCATGCTAATGAGTCATTTCAAGGGAGACATGTATGCTAATTAGCCATGTGTTCTGTCCCTGGAACTGCCTCCAGAAAGGTGGCATCTACATGGCCAAGTGATTCAAGAAATTGCTTGGCCATGTAGATCAGCACAGCCATCCCCACCACACTGTGGTACTGAACACAGCCAAAAGACTGTGTTCAGCTATATACCACAACCATAGTATAGGGATCAGGGCCAGGGGATACACTAGAGCACCAGGGATTACTGATAATCTGCTGTACTTGTGCCAATAGCAGTATGAGGAGCAGGGGTGAGGAGCTAGACTAGACCACCAGGGATTACACTTACAATGCCATACTGGCAGTAGTAGCAGTACAGGGAGCTGGGGGGGGGTGCACTTTACTGCCAATGATTACTCAAAAGTGCTGTACTGGCACCAGCAGCAGTACATGATTGGTGGATGGGGGGATACATTGGACACCATGGATGCCAGATACGGATGTGCTGTAACAGCAGCAACATCACAATGGGGATCAGGGGTGGGGTGGGGGAGACAGTAAGGATTAAAGTGCTGTACAAGCACCAACATCAGGATGGGGATAAGAGGGTTAGGCAGATACACTAGACCTCCAGGCCATAATAGATATGTGTCAATATGGTACTTCAACTCTTATGGGGGTAGATGTAACAATGGGAGGGCAGATAGGTTAGGGACACATACTGGGATGTGATGTGTGTAACTTTATGCAGGTGGGAGAGTGACTGGAGAGAATGCCACCACATACATCAGAAGCAGTTTGTTACCATGAAGTGCAGATCATCACTTATTTATACAATGTGGTAGTAAGTGTGATTCAGAGACATACAAATTAACTGATAGATGTCTTAACTCATTGCAGTTAACGTGTCTCTGTATTGTCAATGAGCACAGCATGGGAAAAAGTGCTTTTTAGCGTGAGCAATACATCTCATGCTAGGCTTTTTAATGAATGCCCAGGTTTGTCTTTTTATACTTGTTTTTTGCTCCTTTGTTATGTTTTAATCATTTTTATTTTATTTAATTTGTACTGGACTATATTCTGCATTTTTTTGTACACCTGCTGTCTTTATCCTGCACAAATTCATTGTATTTGCTTTCATTTATCTAATTTTGTTGAGCCTGGATTTTTTTCTTGGGGAGTCCACTGAAAATGTATTCTTCCTATCAAAACATTCCCAGTCAGTCAAATTTGTAATATCTAATTAAAACTCTAGTAAATACATATGACTCAAACTCCAAACCAAAGTCTGTAGCTACAACTGTTAATGAATAAAAACAGGACTTTATTATGAATGAAACAAGTTTTTGAGCCAAATTTGTCTTTCTCCACATTAGAAATGCATATATAATACAATCATAGCAGTGTTACATCAGTCTACATTCAAATTCACCAACAGGAGGCATCCTATTTATTTATTTATTTTTGTTAACCAGGGTAGAAAGCCTGATTCAAGGGCTTCCATTTCAGATTCAGCTAAGGGTTAATAATGATCAGATGAGAAACATTGTAACTCTTTACAGATATTATAAAGTTGCAAAAATATCAAGCAGTAGATATCAGAGATGTGGTTAGCTGAATATATACATTGTAGGATACAGATAATTGTATAAAATCATATACAGCAGTAGCTAACACTACTTAGGTTAGTATCAGATAACAGATGATGCACTTTTTACACCATTTACAATAAAATTATTTATAAAGAGGAGGAAAAGGATATTATCTTATAGCATGAAGTGCTGAGTATAGAGGGGTAGTTGGAAGATAAGTTAGAAGCTGACTTAAAGAGAAAATGGGATATAGAAGGAAGAGATGATGTTATTCTGGAAATCATTCTGATTGTGGTAACAGTCTTAGAGACAAACCTAGGCTTGAACTTGAAATACTTTGGATTTCTGGGGCTGCTGGTTCTTCCATCAGTAATTGTTCTAGCTTTTTTAATTTTCTAGTTTTGTATCATTGTTTAAATTCTGTTTACACTTTTTGAGGTCAAGAGAGCTGACATAGGGCTTAGGCACTCCAGGGGTTGGGAAGAAAGTCCACTAAGTCCAGCAGTTTGAATAGCTCCCCAACATCTGTCACCTCACTGGTCAATATAAAGGCTGATGAGGTTAACCAATAAGATATTGAATAAGCTGTGGAGCTCCCACCAAGGCTAGAGGTACCTGGCTATCTCCCCAGGACAGGAACAAATGGATTAAGAGGATAAAAGATGAGGAACCACTGGGCAAGACCCAGAAGATGAGGATAAAAAAAATAAGACTAGTTTAATTCAAAACTTCACATTTAAGCCATTATCAGCAATAGTTTCCAAATGACACTGGTATTCCCTGTATGAAGTTGGCATTCTCCATCCCCTTTAGTTCTTCTGTCTTAGTCCTGTCCCACACCCTACTACTTTTCCCATCAGTCACCTGTTTGAGATTAAGTCAGAGGCCTTGGTAAATTCAAGATAGTCAGTTCCATGTCTGCTGCTACTGCCCTATTAAGTAATTCTGTAACCCATTCTCAAGACTAGATCAAGATTCTCTGACAGCTTCTTCAGCCATGAACATTTTTTCAGTTTTGCTTTTATACCTAGGCCTAATTGGGCTTCACAGAACACTCTCATGCTAAAATTGTCTTTCTGCAATAAATCCAAATACATTTCGCATCATCTGTCATCATTTCATTGCACACCCTGTAAATGTCTTTTCCTTTCAGGCCCAACATCCCCAAGCCTTATGATCTGATTAGTCATTTTTGTATGCAACCATTTTTTTTGTATTTTCACTGACTGACTAGAGGCATTAATATACAGAACTGTAACTAAACATTTCTTTTGCAATGGTCTTTAATATCTGTTTACCTTTCTTAACATATTTGCTTGTTTATTACTTGCTTTACTCCTTTCTTGCCTACATGTACAACAGTTAACATTCCCCAACCATATACAATCTGAATTAGTAAACAGATATGGCTGTATCTTATTAAATGTATCTGTTTCTTTTCTGATACTGGTGCATATGTAATTCATATTCTCATATGTCTATTAGACAGCAAATCACAGAATAAAAAGTTGTCCAGATTCAGTAACTATTACATCAAAACTGATGTTAGTCCCATTCCTTATGAATAAAGCAGCTCTAATACATTTTTCTATGTTTAATGTGAAACGCATAACTCCATAAATACTTTTTTTCTTTCCCAGAGCCTCATAAGAACTTACACGTGACAAAAGTCCGTGCTGGTTCACTGTCTGCAAGTCAGGCTTATTTCATTCTGTTTGATTACCTAGGACATCTACTAGAGGAGATTCCCCTCCCAAAAAGGCTGTACATCTGTGCCATCACTGCCAATGTTGTTGGGTGCTTTTTCTCTTTTGAAGCAGCCTGGACCACTGCCTCAGTTGTTACACTTATTTCAGCCTCCTCTCTCCCCATCACAATCATACACAGATCAGAAGGCCACCAATGATCCAAGCCTCTACAACTGCTACAAGAAATCATTGAACACTGGGCATTAATGTACTACTGTAATCCACAACAGTACCACCACTCAGATTTCCTGCATAAAATAGATTTTTCTGGCTTGTTCTAGATAAAACGTATTTAATATATCTTGACTGAGTTGGAGTCCTTTAGCTCTGCCAGAGCCTTCAAAGATGCAGTCATTTTCTTTAGATCATCCAAAATACTATCAGAAGCTGAAATGACTGACTAGTGGCATTGTTACCAAATGGACAAGTCATCCATGGAAATATTCTGAGACCTGAATTGAAAATTAAAAACATTTACTTGAGGCTTATTAACTGGTACAGTAAGAAAGTCTTTCCATGTGGACATGTGTTTACACTGATAATATAACTCCCCAAATTGTTCTAGAGAGGCCATGGATTCAAAGTTCAGCTTGTATATTGCCTCCCTTCAAATATTAGTGAAAGGCTAGATATCTACAGTCTGAAAATTAATAGACACAAGTATAAACATATGCATAGAGTACTTTTCAGATACTGAAAGCTATACTAAAGAATATTTCAGGCATCCCATGTTGTACTTTCTGATGTGGGACCCACCTTGCTGAGGAAACATTGCAGTATACGACTCTTTGCCTTCACAGATCTTTCTGAGCTTTGCAGGTTTCAAGTCACATGTAGAATTTAGCAGTATCAGTAGTGTAATAGGTAGTACACTTGCCCTTGTTACAGAAGAAGGCAGGTTATATTCCCGTACCAGGTAGATGGATTGCTGATACTGCACTGCAGTGTAAGGGGGTGGTGGTGCTGCACTTCTGAGTGTGTCATCCTTCAGATGAGACATTTAACTGATATCCCATTTACTTGAGTTGGTGGTGGCTCAGGTGGATGTAAAAGATCTGATGGCATCTATCAAAAATGTAGAGGTACTTTTTAAAATAAGAAAAATAACATAAAACAGTTAAGTACCCCTAACACAAACTTACAAAATTGTCAACAAGATATTTATCAAAGTAATTAGTACACCAAACTTATCTGAGATCAACAAAACAGCAAAGAGTAGGGGTCCTTTATTTTACACTTTTACATTATTTACGATTGTTTTTTTCTCAAAGTTACATCATAAAAGAAATGCATTATTTTGCTACAACCACATTGTTACTGTACTTGATATTTCCACTAAATTCCATTTCTTATTAAACAATAATTCTTTCAGTGTAGTCTCCCATACATTCCAAATTCTCCCAACACTTTTCAAGCAGATGAGCACCGCTCAGATAATGTGTCAAAGCTTGTAACAACTTGCTCTTATTTAACTTGTTCACAGAGGGGAGATATGTCCACTCTCGTGAAAGTGAAATTACTAGGGAATTGATCACCACTGGTGGAGCGGTCTAGAACAATGCCTTGCCAAGCAAATGTTACCTGTTTCCAAAGACTTAACAGCTACATTTCAATTGCATCTAATGAAGGATAACAAATCTACACAAAAAAATCTTAAACATAAGTGCAGCAAACTGTGATTGAAAAGCAAAATCAGGTCCATTAAAACAGAAGCCTTATACCTTAATCTATCAACTGCTACACTACAGTTATTTTTCTTTATTATAAAGCCAATATAAGTATTGCTTAGGTGTGGGTACCGCCTGGGTCCCGCCTTCCAGCAAATTACATTCCTAGCTTAAACCATTGTAAACTGATACACAGCAGTTTGTATTCCCTTTTGGGTTATGTTGACCTTTTGGCTCCAGAATGTTGAGACTCTTTCTTTGTAGTTATTGATAGTTCAACATAGCCAGCATTTTTTTTACCCTCCCAATGATTTATACCATAACATATATTAATATCCCTATACAATTCTTTTCAGGATATATTAATATTTCATTTAACAAGATCCCACATTCTTATTTTTTCTTGATATTCCACATTTTTTTTCTGTTTCACCATGTTTTCCTTTTAAATTTTCCTTCAATCTTCCACCATTTTCTGTATTTACTTTTAAGAATATTAGATACTAAACACATATTACCTTTATCCTTTCCAACTAAAAATTTAAATAAATTCTAAAAAGGCCCATATACAGTTCCTTTAATTAAACCTTGACCACTATATTTCTAATTCATATATAAAACACCCTCTCCTAACTGGATTTAATCTACTACCCCGGGGAAAAAAACAGCAGCAGTTATTCTTCAGTTCTACCTGGAATCATATGCACCTTAGTCAAGTAACCTATTTTATCTGAGATAACTGAATTAACCAACTCCACCTTTTTCTTATGCAACATTCTAAATCATTTCCATAATCTCGCTATGCTAATAATTTTTCAATGCTACCTTTCCATTGTTCCTAAATAACTCTTTCTCTCCAAATATCTTATGTTTCTACAAATTGAATACCTTCTATATCCCCTACTTTACTTAGGAAACAACTTTTTCTTTATTTAATTCTAAGCCTATTTCTCTGAAATAACTACAAACACAACTAATAATTTCTACATCCATCTTTCATTCTTTTCTGTTATAATAATATCATCTACATATGATAAAAAACTTGAAATAATACAAATTAATTTACAAATAATTTCCCTCTAACACATTTCTCAACACCTTAGTTGCTACTGCATTCATAACTAATGAAACCAATATCCCACTCATAAGATGCTCTTGCCTCAATCCTCTATTCATATTTATTCTAGAACCTAACTAACCATTAACTAAAGTCCTCACTTTAACATTCTTAGATACTGATGTAACATCTTCAAAATCCTTTCATCTAACACATTTTCTTTTAAAATGCACCAGAAACTATCATAATCTACACAGTCACATGCCTTTTTAACATTGCCTATTAATAACTTCACATCTTTATTCCTATTTACATCATCTACCATATCTTATAACCATCAATATATCCTGACTGCTTTTACCCTTAACACCAAAAATTCCCTCCACCAATACTTCAATAATCTTATTAAATTTAACATTTAACGTCTAATATTTTCATGAAAACCTGAATATATATTTAATATTGTCTCTAATTCTTAATGTTCCTTTCACCTTTCTTTTTCCAAATAAATTTAGTAACTACTTCAGAAATGTCCTCATCTACAATTCCTTCCTGTAACCAGTCATTAAATACATTAATTAACATTCATTTAACCTTTTATAAAGTTCATACTCTATACCATCCTCACCTGATACAGACTCAACATTGTTCATTTCCAACAAAATAATTTTTCATTAAACCTTTATTAGATACTTTAGAAAATTTCTTAATCTTACCTGTTTTTACTCTACAGTCAACATTATATCCTTTTTATTCCTCACAATAATTCCTTTTCTATCTTTATTTCATTCATACTACTTAACACACCATTAACTCAAAATGAAGAAACTTCCATATTTTTTCTTTTAACCAATACTTTTGCTTAAATAACAAATTCTCCATTTTTCTTTTATTTTTCAAAAAATATATATTTTTCATGCATAAAGAATGTATAAGAATTGTATAAACACTATTTTATTTTCATAATTTACTTTATCTTGTCTTCTTTTATCCATTTCCAACTCTAAGAAAATGTTTATATTTTTCTTTAAACACAATCCATGATTTTGTCACTGACACATAAAATCTCTCATTGTTTTATTCTCACACCAGAATATATCGGTCTCTCTTTCCAAAATACCAATAACAATTCTTTTCATTCATAATCTTTTAATTCCTTTCCCTTCTACTATAACTTCAGTGTCTTCAACATATTCAACCCAAATACTTCTATGATCAGAAAAAAACATTATCAATTTCACCACCATTATTTACTATTAATGAATTGGATAACATAAAAAAATCAATCTCTGTATATAAAATGCCCCTTTTATATGTCCATCCTTATATAGGTTCATAGGTAAGTGCTAGGCTATTGGCCCAAGGGCCTATATAAGCCTAGCCAAAGGTACGCTGTCTTTCGCCACCCAAGAAAATTATTTTCCTGTGCCACTGTTGAGCAGAGCCACAGAAGTGATCCCCGGGGTGAATTTCCTATCTCCCATCCAATCATCAAGATTTTTCTTGAAGAGCACTAATGAGGAGCTTTGTTTGATATAGATAGGTAGTTTGTTCCAGAGTATGGGAAGTCTCTGGGACAGGAATCTATCCCTCCAACATGTTCTGTTTGTTGTGGTGACAAGGTTTAGGTCCCTAGACCATGTAGCTTGTAGGGATTGGGATTTCTTTAGGTAGAGCATGTCTTAAAAGCTCTGGGTTTGACATAGCTTTGTGTGTTAGGCAGAGATCGCCTCTGAGTAGGTGATATGCAACAGAGTAAAGCTGCAGTTTTTTGAGACAGTCTGCATAGGGCATCTGTTTGAGGCCGGTAATCCTCTTTGTGAGGTATTTCTGTGGCCTTTCCAGTTGTTGTAGATATCTTGTGAGGTACATACCAAAAGGGGCATTGTACTCTATAATGGGTATAATGAGTGACGAGTAGAGGGGAACAATGACCTCTTTTTTCCTGGATGAGAAACCTTTTGTGATGAGGTGTGCCACGTAGAAGGATTTCCTGACTACTGTGGCGATGTGATTATCAAAGGAGAGACTACTGTTCACCTGTGTCCCAAGGTCTCTTATCCCACTTTCAGTGTTAAGTAGACTATCGCCTATGTGGTAGTTCATGGGTACTGAGTTTTTACCAAAAGGGATGACAATGTACTTATTGGCATTGAGCTTGAGGCCATGGCTTTGACACCAGGCATCCGTCTCAGCGAGGCCCTTTTGTAGGATGTCCACATCTTTTGGAGTTTTGATTATGGTTCCTAGTTTGCAGTTATCTGTGAACTGCGTTAGCCAAAGACCTTCTGTGTTGGCCTGTACTTCAGAGAAGTAGATACCAAACAGGAGAGGACCCAGGACTGAACCCTGTGGTACTCCACTTGCCACTGGTCTGAAGTTGGATTTGGAGTCTGCTACTTTCACAGTGTGGGTTCTGTCAGTGAGCCAGTTGGCAACCCATCTTGTGACATAGGGATTTATACCTAGTTTAGTGAGTTTATCTATAATTCCAGAGTGGGGGATGGTGTCGAAAGCCTTGGCGAGATCTAGATAGGCTGTGTGAACCACCTTACCCTCATCTATGGCTTTGGTGACTGCTTCAAAGAAGTCTATCAGGTTTGGAGACATGATCTGCCTTTTACAAACCCGAACTGGGTGGGGTCCTGAGTTTGGAGATTACCAATGTCATTGTTTATAAGTTCCATGATGATACATTCCATAGCTTTGCAGACCAGGCTTGTTAGGCTAATGGGGCGGTAGTTTCCGGGGTCTGTGGTGGCTCCGCCTTTGTGGAGTGGGATAACTGTCACTGTGCACCATTCAGTGGGCACATAGCCTGAGGTGAGGCTATGATTGAACATGGTACTTAGGTGGGGTGCCAGTTAATTCTGTAGTTCATGTAGAACACAGCCTGGGATGTCGTCAGGTCCCATGGATGCTGTGTTCTTGGCTTTGGATAGTGTGTTTTTTACCTGTGCAGCCATGATTATAGGAACTTTGCATTCTTCTGGTATAGAGATGGGCTCTTTAGGGGATGACAGGGGGGTAAAGTTAGCACTGAACCTATCTGCCAGGATGTTGGCAATGCCAGTTGGTTCTGTATATTTAGTGCCATTGTGCTGTAACTCAGAGCAGATCTGAGTGTTGCCATTGAGATTCTTGACATAGCTATAGAATGCTTTGTGTTTGTCTTGAGTCAGTGGCGATTTTGTTTTCATAACTAGCTTT
This sequence comes from Protopterus annectens, assembly GCF_019279795.1. Taxonomy (NCBI): domain Eukaryota; kingdom Metazoa; phylum Chordata; order Ceratodontiformes; family Protopteridae; genus Protopterus; species Protopterus annectens. The sequence goes on along the minus strand of NC_056739.1, from coordinate 707,209,163 downwards.
AGAGGATTTTATGAGGGATCTCAGCTTCTTACTGAGGCTGACCAGGGAGTTTCTCCAATTATGGGATTTTACTCTTTTTTGCAACAGATGTTCTTCGTCTTCCATTGCTGCAGTCCTAACTATTGGGTATAGTCCGCATCCAGTCGGCCCGAATACCAGAGTATAAGGCTGACGTCGGTCATGGCGCATTAGACTGACGTCAGTACGTCAGGGTACTAATGCGCATGACCGGCGTCATATCCTCAGTCTTTTTTGCCGCGTGGTCCGATGCAGAAGCAGTTTTGCGAGTGCAGGTTGGCGTTCTGAGATATTTCCGAAACCGGAGTTTCAGACCGAATCAGAGTTGGCTAAGTACCCGTTGGGAACATTTTTGTTTTTCTTGCCTCAGTATTCAACCGGATGTCAGAAAAGTGAATAACTGTATTTCTTGTGGGAAACAGATACCGCATAAGGATTTCCATACTTTGTGTATACCTTGTTTAGGGCCTGAGCACGGCGTTGTTGGTTGCCGCTCTTGTGCTAGGTTTAACAAACGCACTATTAAGAGGAGGTTAGACTGTGCCAGGTTAGTGTTTGGGAAGCGTAATTATAAAATGCCGCCGGATGCTCCGACGCCCGCTTCGCAGAAGCGCAAGGACAAAACAGCGAAGCCTAGGGTTGAAGAACCGCAGTCCCGGACGTCGGTTCTTTAGGAGGCTCAGTGGAGCCAGAGGTTTTGCCAGGAGTTTCTATGGAGTCTCCGGCAGAAACTTTACTGTTACAGGATGTCCCATCTCAGGAGGCAGCCGGCTGAGGGGCTTCTCAGGTACCTATTCTTCCCTCTCTTCCCACAGTAGTTAGAGCCTCTCCTTCTGTTGCTAAAGCTTCTTTTAGAGGTAGGCCAATTTCAGCTTCAGTGGGGGCTTCTCCTAGCTTTTCGGGTTCTGTACCTAAGAAACATATGCTTAAAATGGCAGAAGATTTGATTACTATGATTAGAGGTTCTATGGGCCCTCCTAATAAGAGGCCTAGGGTGGAACCAGAGTTTGCCAGTTTTGAACAGGGTTCAGAGGCTTCTGAGTCTTCTGCGGATGATTTGCAGGAGTATCCTCCTTATTCTGATTCTGATGTGGATGATGCCACTCCTTGCTTCTCCTCCTGAGGATTTTTCATTTTCAGAAATCCTGCATTCCATGAGGGAGCACTTTAAATGGGAAGGCCAGGATTACTCTGATTCCAGGAAAAGGCTTAGGGAATTCTTGTTTTTACCCCAGCATAGGCCCTTAGCTATACCTCCTGTGTTGACTGTGGTGGAAGATGTTTTTGCAGAGGCTTCCGTGAACCCTGATTCTTTGCCTCCTGCTCCCGTTAAACCTGATAGGTACTATAGGGTGCCCGAAGCTCATAAGTATTTGTTTAAGAGTCCTAGGGCGGACCCAGACACTGTTTCTCAGGGGCCTAAAGGTGTTAAAGCCTCTGTGGTTAGAAATCCTGTTCCCACTGACAAAGAGGTGAGGGCTTTGGATAGGTGGGGTAAACTGTATACTTCTTCCACTCTAGCCATGAGAGCATTGAATTGTCAGTTTCACATGCTGAAATATCAAAATTATCTCCTTTCACAATTGAAGTCTAAGGTGGATGCTTTGGCGGAAGGTATTGAGTGTAAAGAGTTGCTGGATTTGGTTTATGTGTCTGAACAAGTGGGCAAGCATTCTTTGCAATGTGGCTTTGATGCTGTGCAGGCCTCCTCGAGGGTGGCTGCCACTAGTTCTGTTCTTAGGCATGCCTGGTTGAGGGATCAGAATTTGGCTGAGCATGTTAAGACAAGGATTTTGGATGCACCTTTACAGTCTGATGTGTTGTTTGTGGAAGCAGTTTTAAAGAAAATGGAGGACAAAGCTAAGTCTATGCAAACTGTTAAGGATTTTTTGCAGGTACAGCCACCGAAGTTTAGTAGAAATTGGCCTGCTAAGGGGTGGACATATCCTGCTTATGACTCCCAGTCTAGGGGTAGGTCTAGACGTGGTAGGGCAGAGCTCAAGGTTCTTTTAGGTCTAGAACAGGAAGTCCACCTGCTCAGACTTCTGGTGAGGGCAGGGGTCAGTCCTTTCGTAAGCAGACCCAATGACCTGCCTTTTCAGCTGCCAGTAGATTCTCGTCTGGCAGCTCCTTTGGGAGGACGACTGTCTCTTTTCAAAGAAAACTGGGATTTAATTACTCAAGACAGATGGGTGTTGGACATTATTCACCACGGTTACAGGTTTTATTTCCATACAATGCCCCTTTCAAAGGCATGCCGTTCCTCCTCCACAAAGAAAAGAGGCTCACAAGCACGTTTCTCAGTTACTCCAAATGGGGCCATTCAGCCAGTCCCTGTATCAGAAAGGGGCCTAGGATTTTATTCCGCATGTTCCTAGTACCAAAGAAGGGGAACACGTGGAGACCAATTTTGGATTTATCTCCTCAACACTTATCTGGACATTCCCAAGTTCAAGATGTTGACGTTACAACAGCTTTTACCTCTGCTGGGCAAAGATCACTGGATGGTAACTTTAGATCTCAAGGAAGCTTACCTTCATGTGCCTATCAGACTAAATTGCAGGAAGTATCTGCGGTTTCGAGCTGGAGATTCTCATTATCAGTTCTCTGCATTGCCCTTTGGCTTATCCACTGCCCCAAGTATTCACAAAGGTTCTGGCTCCAGTGATAGCTTACTTCAGGCTACAAGGAATTCAAATCTATCCTTACTTAGGCGACTGCCTGATTCTGGCTCAAGAAAGGAAGACCTTCTACAGCATCTGGAATATGTTATCGCAGTGCTAAGATGCCTAGGGTATTCTGTGTGCGAAATAAAGTCCAGTCTAGTACCCTCTCAAGACATGTGCTTTCTGGGTGTGTGACTGAATACAGCAGCCCAGATGGCCTTTTAACCCCGGACAAACAAATGAGTCTATCGCTTTACTTCCATCAACTATCTCATCAGTCCGTGCTGACTGCAGGGACAGTCCTTCAAGCATTAGGGTTCATGGCATCTTGTATTCTAGTGCTTCCCAATGCCAAACTGCATATGAGGAAGTTACAATGGTATCTCAAAAATGTATGGACACAGCACTGCCAGGATTTAGACACTGTCATTCCCATAATACCTTGCCTTCAAAGAGAATTTTTGTGGTGGGCTCAGGAATGTCACCTAAACAAGGACTCTCTGTGACCGGCCAGAGGCGAGTCAGATTTTAACGACAGATGCCTCGGACATTGCTTGGGAGCTCATCTAAATGGAAAGTGGATACAAGACAAGTGGCCTGCCAGACTACAGCATCTACATATCAACATGAAGGAGATGTTAGCAGTCCAGTTCGCTTTGCTGGCTTTCAAGGAGTTACTTCTTCCAGGACAGGTGTTGATTCTAACAGACAACACAACTGTCATGTGGTACATCAACAAGCAAGGGGGAACACATTCTTATCCTCTATGCAGGCAAGCAATGATTTTATGGGAGACTGCGCTAAGCTTGCAACTAACTCTTCAGGCAAGGTTTCTGCCAGGAGCACAGAACTCCTTAGCAGATGTGTTAAGCAGACAAATCATGGATCCCCACGGGTGGAAACTGGATCTTCATGTATTTCAGACATTGACAGTGTCATGGGGAACTCCAGACATAGGTCTGTTACTTCTCCACTAAACCACCAGCTGCCAAAGTTTTGCACAAAGGGGTTTCATCACACAGCTTGGAAAGTGGATGCTCTGTCTTTCAGTTGGGAAAATCTTCATGTGTATGCCTTTCCACCTCTGCCTCTTCTTCCAAAGGTACTATTAAAGGTCAGACAAGACAGGCCAAGGATGATTTTGATAGCTCCAGATTGGCCTCGACAACACTGGTACTCACTACTACGAGTCTGGTACAGAAGCCTCCATGGCCTTTACCTCTGATTCCTCATCTGTTATCTCAGAAGGACGGTCATCTGCTCAATGTCAAGCTTCACTCTCTTCATCTAACAGCCTGGCATATTCTGTGTTGAAACACAGCAGGTCTCAACTTCCTCAACGAGTTTTAAATGTGATTATGGAAGCTAGGCGACCTAGTACAAGGAGAGTGTCGCAGCAAAATGGAAGAGATTTTTATTTTGGAGTACAGCAAAGAATTTGGAGATTTCTGAGCCTAATTTGAGTGTGGCTCTTCAATATCTTACCGAGTTATTGGACAAAGGGTTGTCCTTCTCTTCTATTAAGATTCATGCTGCAGCAATTTCAGCTCACTATGATTGTGACCCACCTTTGTTTTCACATCCTTTGTTCAAGCAGTTTCTTAGAGGGGCAAAGAATATAAGAGAGCTCCTACTCCTGCTTGGGATCTCAATTTTGTGTTGGAAAAACTTACTCTACAACCTTTTGAGCCTCGGCTACTGCTGAATTGAAATATTTGTCTTGGAAGACTGCTTTTTGTTGGCTATTACTTCTGAAGGGTGTCTGAGTTGCAGGCCCTTATGGCAGTCGAGCCCTTTTGATTTTCCATAAGGATAGGGTATCATTACTAATCCTTCCTTTATGCCTAAGGTGGTTTCTAGTGTGGCTTTAAACCAGACTATTCATTTGCCTACTTTTTATGCAGACCCCCAAAATAAAGGGGAAAAGATTTTGCATACTTTAGATGTACACAGGCAATTGCATTATTACTTAAGCAGGACTAAGGATTTTAGGCAGTCTCAGCAGTTGTTTGTTTCTTTTTTTTTGAGGGCAAGCCTGTGTCAAAACAAACTATTTCTAGGTGGATTGGCTTTTGCATTGCATTTTGTTATTCCCATCATGGCAAGGAGGTTCCAGCTGGGATTAGGCCTCATTCCACTAGGGCTACTGCCACTTCAACAGCATTTCTACGGGGGGTGGCAACTAAGGATATTTTGCAAGCAGCTACTTGGTGTTCAGTCCATACTTTCTCTACATTATCACCTTCCTATCTACTCTAAGTCTAGGGCTGGTTTTGCCACAGCTGTTTTGCAAGGCATGTTGTCAGCTCCTGCTTCTTTATGATTTGCCAGCCTCCCTTACCTCTGCTTTGGGATTCTACCCAATAGTTAGGACTGCAGCAATGGAAGGCGAAGAACATAGTACAGTTTTGTACCTACCATAAATGTAGATGTTCGATTCCATTGTCCCTCCTTCCCTCTGTGTTTAGGGGTGGTAGTGTCGTAAGTTTACCTGCTTATATTTTTGTATATATTGTTCATGTTTTGGTGCAGGTATTTGGGCCTTGTCTTTTAGGGTCTTCTGACATCTGGGGCAAGAAAAGACTGAGGATATGGCGCGGTCGCATTAGTACCCTGACGTGACGTCAGTCTAATGCGCCATGACCGACGTCAGCCTTATACTCTGGTATTCGGGCCGACTGGATGCGGACTATACCCAATAGTTAGGACTGCAGCAATGGAATCCTCGAACATCTACATTTATGGTAGGTACAAAACTGTACTTTTCTTTCTTCTGTTGTAGAGTTTGTTTATGGCAGGGGACCACCAGATTGGCTTCCTTTTTTTGGAGGATAGCATCTTGGTTCTGTTAGGGATTGCACCATCCATGCACTTGTGTAAGTGCTTATAAAGTGCATTTGTGTAGGATTCAGCAGTCATGCCTCTGTTGTCCGTCAGCATGGGTGTCGTGAAGTTTGCCACTTCTGTCTTAAGAAGCGTGAAGTTGGCTTTGGAGAAATTTTTTACTGTGGTTTCCCTAATGGGGTGTAGGGGAGGGATGTGGATGTCTAGGGTGATTAGCTTGTGGTCGGATCTGACCAACGAGGAGTTGACCTCTGGTGTGGAGCACCAGTTGCCCATGTTGGTAATAACCAGGTCTAGGATATTGCTGCCCCTGGTGGGGGTGTGGATAAGTTGATCCATGGCACTGGAATTTATGAATTCCAGAAAACATTGAGCACAAGAGTTGGTACATGAGTAGTTTTCCCAGTTAATGGTAGGGTAGTTGAAATCGCCCATTATTAGGGTGTTAGGTTGTACCCTAATATTTTCTAGTGTATTAAGAAATGAGGAGTGGGAATCCTGAGGCATGGTGGGGGATCTGTAGCAAGCTACAATTTGGATTGCGGTCTTGCCCAGAGTTAGTTGCACTTGGATAATCTCAGATGCATTATGCTGAGCAACTAGCCTGGAGGTGTGGATATCCTTAATGAATATGGACATGCCTCCACCTTTAGTGTTTTGGTCCAGGTTAGGTGGCCGAAAGGTGTGGTATGAATTATAGCCTGGTAATGCAGGGGTACTCTCTGGAGCCTTGAACCAGGTCTCTGTCACTGCACAGATGTCGATGTTCTCTATTTTAATATTCCATTTTATATTCCATAACTTTAAATTCCTTCTTTTTGTCTAACCTTACCCCACAGTTGAAATCCTCTATTAAGATTGTTTTTTGTATTTACTATCACTTATGCTTTCAATAAGTCGTACAATTATTCTCAGTCTTTTATTGACATAAAAGTATAAATATGCATTACCCAAAATTACTTACCTTTTCTAACATCTACAGTTGAAGCCATTCCTGCTTTTACAGTACAAACATCCATAACTTTTATATCCTCTCCAAACATAAATACCACACCTGAACTTTCTCTTTAACAAAATTCCATTCTACACTTCTTATCCATAGTACCGCTACCTGACTTCTTTCAACTTCTACAATAAATGTTTAATCTTGTAAACAAACAATTTCTGCCTCAGTTTTTTACTCTATTTTAATAATGTGAGTCTCCTCCCTTTGTCAACCCAACTATTGCCATTAAGTGATATCAATATGCAATTATTCCTTCCTTTCTTTTTGATCTTGGGTGAAATATTTTAAAAATGTATTTTCTTACCCTTACCCTTGCACCTATTGAATTTATTTTCCTAACTTATTTAACATTACCTTTACAAACATCTGACTTATCACTTTCAAAATCTTCTTCATCATTACCTATACTTTCAGTACAGTACCCCCATCTTCCTGATATATTACATTTGCACCCATCATTTGCATGCCTTTATCTTCTTTATTCATAACATTTTCTTTTTCCCTTACATCGTCTCTATTTTCATAATATATTACCTTGTCTTCTTCATCTCATTCTATATTACTTTCTTTTTTCCTACTACAGTCAGACCAAAAATGCCCTTCCCATTTACATATTTCACATTCTTTTTTACATGTATTCATCATATGGCCTTTTTCTTCACATTGATTGCATCTGATTTAGGATATTCATTTATTAAATGATCAAAGTCACCACAAAAAAGAAAACAAAACATGCCTTTGGCTGCCCCATATAGCTAAAGTACCCCTATGTCTGTCAATGTGTAATTTTTTTCAAATTTTACAATAACATCCAACTCCCACCCCCTTTCCAAATGCCTGTTTCATCTTTTGTCATTATAATGTCATAAACTGAATAACACATTAATGAAAAAAGGCTTTTTAACATATTTTATCTCAATTTCATTTGTTCAAAGTTGCACATTCACTTTTTTCTTCAACTAAGTCCCTTGTCCAGAAAAAAACAAAGTAATTTCATGGATAACAATCGTTTTCCTTTTCACAATGAAACACAGATTTCTTTATTAGTTCTTCATTCTCAAATGTTAGGTCACAGAAATGTTCCTTTCCAAAATAAGTCAGTAATCTAATATCCTTTGCCTTAGACCCTAAAGTTAAAACTATATTGTTCCATATATAATACTGCTGACTATATGTAGCATTCACTGAATCTTTATTTATTAAACTTCTGTCAGAATGCTCTTCACCAGCAACCAAATGACTTTTTTCCTTCTCCACTACTCCCCTTGCTTCTCCTGGCACCAGGAACAGAAACATGAAGTGTGTTCACAGAACCACTTCCACTCAACAGTGCAAAGAATAGGGGAAGTTCCTCAATGCCCTGGCCAAATTTCCCCTAGCAATTTAACTACCACCTTGGAAAAGAGGCCACTGGTGTAGTGGGACTAACCCAGTCAACAAAGGATAGATAAATAGATAGATAGATAGATAGATAGATAGATAGATAGATAGATAGATAGATAGATAGATAGATAGATAGATAGATAAAAAAATAAAGACTACTGACTAAAGTTTGCATTTTTCCATATAAGGAGCAGTTTTAAGGGACAATAATAAAAGGCAAAAGGCAAATGTCTAGATTCCTTCCAGCACACTCTAATGAATCCCTGGTGTCTAGTGCCACTGACAACTGTCCTTTCTATACCTACTCATTGCTTTTCTTCTGTCCCCACAAAAGCCAGATCTACCATGAAGGATCTCTCTTCCACCACAAGAAATTAAAGGTATTGGGGAATTTCTCCAGTCTTGGGCAATTTTCCAGCATTTATATAACTACTACCCTCAGTTTCCCCTGCAACTAAGAAACAAGTGTAATGGGATTAAATGAGTTAACAAAATTAAGTTATGTAAATAAATATGTTTAATCATGACGGTTTCTTTCAGAAATTTTGTAGTTCATGTTAGTGATGTGGCTAAATGAATACTGATTTCTATCATTATGAAACAATGCAAGTTTAATAGAATTTTCTCATATAGACCAACATTTGAAATGGAGATTATTCAGGAAATACTTCAAACTCCAATCAACAGACTTGCATTTCTCTGGGGTTTTTTTGATAATGCCTTTTTCGATGCATACCCAAATCCAACTGTCATGTGTGGGGCACTCCAGAATCACTATCCACTTTAATGTGGCAAACCACAAACCACACTGACATAACAGCAGAGATATCAGTAAATGCACACCATAGGGGAATCATACAGACAATACATGCTTTTTTGAGAAAAATAACTCACTTGAGGCTATGTCTGGCTAAAGAGACTATGTTTAGCTTTACTTAAACAACCAGAGTCATGCTGAGTGAAAAAAAAGCCTTATTGAAGCAATCAGACTCTTAGATTTCAAAATTAATGCTAAATTGTACAGTTCATATTGTAAAAGTAGGATCCATCAGTGGCAAAGTGTATAATAATGAAGCTCTTGCATTTTAACTTCTACTTCTTGAGGACTGTACTTTTACAGTTTCAGCTTGACATAGCAGCTGAAGCCCCTTGCTTTTAACCAATGAGCATATTACTACTCAGGCATAGCCAAAGGCACTAGCAAGTCGTGTAGTGAATAACAACTGCTGTATGACACCTGACTATGGAGAAAGAGGTATATTAGTGCCAGGTGACCCTACACACTGCTGCATCATTGACTAGCATTTCTAATATAGTACTTTGTGGCCATGTTTTTTGTAGGACAAAGCACATACCAGTCAGTCAAAAACCATAGTATCACCCATTGTTTTTCCAGCATGAAGTTACAAGTCTGTGATGAACTGCATTTTTGTACTGAAGGCAATTAATTAATTAGTTATTTGCAAACAAACTGTGTCAGTAGTCTTATATTAAACAGTGCTTACAGAGTTTCAAAAATTAACAACTCTTCTATGAGTCTGTAGTACATTTCACTTGGGTATTGTAAAGCAGTAACATGAACATTTTTCTCTCGCAAGCATTTCAAAACTATATATCAGTCCATTATCATACAGTGCATATAAACATTTGATTCTAAAATTTTCAGTAGCACATTTACATTTTTCACACCAGCTTTTATATATATATATATATATATATATATATATATATATATATATATATATATATATATATGGGTCTAGGACACATGCTCGACAAGCATATGTCCGAATCACAAAACATCGATCACACATACACGAAAGCGCTTAACATCAAAAGGCGCTTCTGTGTATGTGTAGTTCAAAAAAATCTATGTTTCTGCAGGGGGGCTTTGCTCCCCTGCACCCCCCACACCCCCTACTTTATTATTCTCACTCTGAGATCACACTACAGTGGGGAAAATGGAATTTTCCCTTACCCACACTTTAGTCCAATCTGCAAAACAGGCACACATACATGGAAGCGCTTGTCGATGTTAAGCGCTTTCATGTACGTGTGTTCAATGTTTTGTGATTCGGACATATGCTAGTCAAGCATATGTCCGGATCCCATATATATATATATATATATATATATATATATATATATATATATATTTTTTTTTTTTTTCCAGCTTTAAATATCTTCATACTTTTGACATATTTCAAAGTACACACAAAGAAAAATGCCTACTTATTTCTATGCACAAATAATCTGTTAAGTAAGCAGGTTTCTCACATTTCCTGGGCACGGATCTATTTTATATATGGTATGTATATTTTCTGCCTATGTACTCATCTAATGATTTGTTAACTGGGGGAGTGGGCTGGTCCAAGGACCCTTTTCAGTTGTGATTCAGGCCCGAAGGCAATGTAATGATATGTGCTGTGTAAATACATTGCACTAATATTTATGAAGAGGAAATGCAATGTCACATAAAGGCAGTGGTTGGCAAGATTAGAAAAAAAATAAAATAAATAGCAAAAATGCATTACTACAATACAAAAATAAAATTAAGTAAATCAAAAATAGGTATGTCGTTTACAAAAAGTATATGAGATTTCCTGATATTTAATTATAGTGTAGATTAACATGTTTTTGATGATGACATAAATGTACTGCAGCATTAGAAGATGGATTATAAGAATGGCTAGTGAGAGAATCCACAAGGGCATTCAAGAAAGCATGGTACAGGTAGAAAGCGGGTTAGCGTGAAGGTAGGAGTGGATCAAAGGTTGACTGTTAAGGCATAGGCATTAGGTTAGTTGTCTTTTTCTGAAATCAAACTAATGTAATGAGAGTGGGGAAAATTAGGAGGTGGGTATAGGGAAAGAAAATTCCAGATGAAGGAAGAAACAGGGCTAAAACAGTTACACTGATTGATTTCTGTTAGGTAAGCACGTAATGTCTGCCTGAAGAGTGTTGCTGTTGACTGGTTTTGAATTTCAAGGAGCAAAGCATACCAAAAAACTAGGGTGAGGTTAAAAAATACTGTTTTGGTAGCTGGCTAGTTGCAAGTATGAAGGAAAAAATCACAAAATGTTTCTCCAAAAGATATGTCTTTAATGTGTAGAAATGTGAATAATAATACAGCTTTGTGTGTGTGTGTGTGTGTGTGTGTGTGTGTGTGTGTGTGTGTGTGTGTGTGTGTGTGTGTTTGTGTGTGTGTGTGTTTTGGAAATCAATCTTTATGTTATGAGTGGAGATTGAAGAAGGGTGCAGTGACGTTTTGGCACTGAAATTGAATTTTAGGGAGGAATTGTATTACATATCCCACTTGGGTGAATGATTCATAAAGAAGAGGATACAGGTCATTGTTAAGGGTACCAACTGACATATACCTAGTTTAATGGAGTTAACTAACAATGATTGATTAAAAAACTTAGAACATTTGATGAAGTTGTCTTGGATTAAGGACTAAGACAGAATATATGTGTGTGAATGAGAGGGAGGATAGAGGAATGGTGAGGATGCAGGGAGTAGAGGTGGGGAAGTTGGATGAGTTTAAGTACTTGGGATCAACAGTAATGGTGAGTGTGGAAGAGGGGTGAAGAAGAGAGTACAGGCAGGATGGAGTGGGTGGAGAAGAGTGTCAGGAGTGATTTGTAACAGACGAGTACCGGTAAGAGTGAAAGGGAAGGTCTACAAGAGGGTAGTGAGACCAGCTATGTTATATGGGTTGGAGACAGTGGCATTGACAAAAAGGCAGGAGTCAGAGCTTGATGTGGCAGAGTTGGAGATGTTAAGATTTGCACTGGGTGTGACGAGGATGGACAGGATTAGGAATAAGTATATTAGAGGGTCAGCCCAGGTTGGAAGGTTTGGAGACAAAGCCAGAGAGGCAAGATTATGTTGGTTTGGACATGTGCTGAGGAGGGATGCAGAGTATATTGGGAAAAAGATGCTAAGGATGAAGCTGCCAGGTAACAGGAAAAGAGGGAGGCCTAAGATAAGGTTTATGAATGTGGTGAGAGAGGACATACAGGTGGTTGGTGTGACAGAGCAAGATGCAGAGGACAGGAAGAAATGGAAACAGTTGATCTGCTGTGGCGACCCCTAATGGGAGCAGCCAAAAGAAGAAGAAGTCTTGGATTAAGGACTGACATTTTCAAGGTTTGAAGGGAACCCAGAGGAGTAGGACATAATGTGCACATAGGCTCTTGGTTTGGTATAGAAAATTATCTTTGAGAATGTTAATAAAGAATAGAATAGAACATGTCCAAATATAGAGTTCTGGGTGGACTTCAGCTTGAATAATTATTTTTAGTCTTTGTCTGCTTTTCGTAAACAGCACATACAGATTTGCAAAGTAGCATGGGTAGTAGTGAGTTTAGGGAGGTGGTGATTACAGAGACAAGTAGCATGGCCATGCAACATTAGAAATATCATAGTATGCAGCATATGCAAATAACCACATAGTAAGACAAGATGGTTCATTGTGTCACAGTATTCATGTATTCTGAATGATAGGAATTGCAAGTCACCCTGATCATGGGGAAGCAGGGGTTAGAGACAGAGTCAGAGAGAAACAGAAGTTACATACAGAAAGTCAGAATTTTGCTGTATGTATTTTTTTCTTTTCTTTTCACAGGCCCAATGCTGTATTAGGTTCTTTCAACTATGTCTTGCAACATCTGAGTTGTGGCAAACTAAAATGGAGGGATGTTGCAGAAGGCAGGAACATATCTCTCAGCAGAGGGATATTTATAGGTTCATGGATGATTACCAGGCAAACTGCCCCTGAAGGGTCATTTTAAGCCTAGCCAATAACCCAAGACTAGAAACCATGTACCTTGTGTCTGTTAGGTGAATACCTTAACTAATATGCCAAACCTTACCCATTGTGCCACTATAGCTTTAGTGTTATGTGTCAGATATTTGAGCACTAATATGATCTCTTTTTGTTTTCTATTCATTCTACAAGTCCAGTTTGGGGTGTAGCAGAGGTGTGTCATCAGTCACCTCAGCTTGTGCCAGTTGTTGCCACTGGCAATGAGTCACTAGTGATCACCAGGCATGTCTGTCAGCAGGGAAGTGGAGATCACCTTGTTGAAGGTGAGCTGGAAGGCACAATGGTGGCCTCTGTAGCCACTTCATGGGGGAAGGTGAGGTTCTTCTTCTGATTGTGGCCCAGAAGGGTCTCTGATCTCCTATAGACACTTGCTTAGGCTGGTGTCATCTGAGGTGATCCAAAAGGTGGACTCCCACCTCACAATCTTGGAACACCTCCTGGTAAGATTAGTTGACTCGTGACCAGCAGATCCTCACCACTGTGCCACCAGAGGCATGGCCTACAAAGTTATATCAGTAACAGAGGTAACTGTGTGGGGGGCCATAGGGAAAACTGGTGTCTGCTATTTACCTGCCCAATCCCCCATGCACTTGTTCCCCTGCCTTTGTCATGCCTATACCTTGTTTGTTGTCCAGTCTTCCCGCTTTTCCGTCAGTACAACCCCTACCTGTGTCTGTGTTCTAGGTTTGTTTGTATGCCCCTGCAACCTTCCCTACTGCCTATCCCTCACACAATCGTTCCTTACCACTTCCTCCAACTAACACTACTTTTCTTTTATGAAAAATTGAGCCTTTCCTAGAAAAAAAGTCTGACCGTCTTCTGCTTGCTATTTTCCATTTCTGCCTTTACTATCTGCTCATTTCTTCCCTATTTTCGTAATGAAATTGCACCAAAATTAAGTCCAGAAGACACCATCTTAGCTCTTAGCTCTTAGAGTTAGGAAAATGCTTCTAATTTCATTCCAGCAAGAGGAACAGGATGGTATGTACAAGTATTTTAAAAAAGTTCATTTAAGCCATTTAAGTGAGCTGATAGCCATTTACATGATGTACTGAGTTGGCACTTTGTTTTGCTGGCACTGCTTGAGCTGTGTGCCACTGCACACATGGCACCAGTGTGATACATTGTTATACTCATAGCCTTCAACATGTTTGGGCTTACTTGTCTGTCTTTCTTGTGATGTTGACCACTCCAGTTGTATGATTTTGCTAGCACAACTCCTTCACTGATCCTGCCTAAAGCTGCTTGCCCCCATAATATAGCTGCACTAATTAACTGTGTTCTACTTTTTTTCAGATTACCATCACCATGCAAGCCCTGGCAGTTTGCTTTGTGCTGTGTTCTGCTATGGAATTCTTGATATATAGTGCTGCACAGCTGGAAATTGCTTGTCTATGACTCCCAGTCTTTTTCTTTAATTTTACTTCTAATGTTCAATATTTGTACCACCCACTAGTTACTTTACTATTGGATAGTTCAAGAAATTTAATCCATATGCTTCAGTACATTGAAAGTGGATTTTGTCAGTCTTTCATTCACCTTTGCTTCTGTCTCACCTGGGTTCATGGTGCAGAGGGTTAAAGCCTTGACACTGATCCTGGACCTCTGGGTTCATGCAGCAGATCTGTACACTAACAGTCAGTTAGGGAGATAGGAATGAGTGGCAAATGCCAGTTAACTCATCTAAGAGAGGGAGAGGTTTGTGAAGGTTACAGCTCACCATTGTAATCTGGCCTGTCTGCAAATCATCTCTGCGACTCTGCCTCCTCGCATCATCATTGCGAAGATGTTATATCGTGGTGAGTTTCATCTTAGTATATTGTATTCTGCAAGCCAGTATATTTTTCTGTTTTGCTTTCCTCTTTTCCCAACTATGGTGTGATCATAGAGTTGGTATATATAATTTCTGGGGGTGTGGGGGCTTGGCTTGCCACACCACATCAGAGGGTGCAGGGAAGCCTGCCTTCTTGCAAAAAAAAAAAAATTCTGTTTTTATAGTTTTTTTACTCTATTTTTTAAATTAAATTCTCAGTAATGGTGAACCGAGAAAGGTATTATTGATGACTCATAAGTAAACCTTGGAATCCAAGGGATCTGATCCTACCACAGTGATAGAAAAACACTGACAGATCATCTACACTGTGTGTGTGTGTGTGTGTGTGTGTGTGTGTGTGTGTGTGTGTGTGTGTGTGTGTGTGTGCACGCACTTGTATGTGTATGTGTGGGCACTGATCAGGATTGAAGGTTAGCGAAAAAAAAATGAACCACCTAATGATATTGGCCAGCCTCACCTCAACTCTAACCAACCAGTTAATATTGTAGTGGACATCCAGGACCACCAAGTAAGTCAGAAGAGAAAGATTTGGGGCTCACTGGATGAGGCAGGAAGAAAGAAAAATAATTAAAATGGTTTGCTTTTTTTTTCAAATACATTTCCTGAGGACAGATATTGTTGAGAAGCAGCTACATATGTTTGCTGGCTTTCTGCAACTTAGAGTGTGATCTTAGCCTTTTGTAAATGTCAGTTTGGAATATATTTATTATCATAGTTACATCTAGATGTCATTATTTTTTACCTTGAGTTTTTGCATATATGCCAATATGTTCTTTTTTCACATTGTCCCTTTTGTCTGGTTCTTTTTACTGTCTTTTGAAATACTCCATATATTTGACCTCCTATTGTGCCGGTTTGTACTTGTTTGCCTGTCTTGCACTTTCTCTCTGTACTGTGTCCTGCCATTTCTTTTGATAATTTTGGACACATTTGCAAAATGATTTTTCTTCTTATACGTTTATCTTTTGCTAAGCATAGACCTCTGTGTAGATATTGTCTTCTAGTGTACTTGTAACTGTCTTGCTAGCTGTGTTATCCGTTTTCATATACCTGTCTTTTAATTCAGTATGTTTCCTCTTTGCTCTTCATTATCACACATTTCTTTTACACTGTTTTAGTAGTGTACCTTGTTTTACATGAATTAAACACATAAACACACAAAGACATACTCGGAGGGTCTGAGTAAAAATTTACCTAAACAGCAGAGGCCTCCAAAGCAGACACCCAAACAACTGCTACCTCAAGACACCCCACAAGCAACACATAAACCACAAAAGCAGTGTGCAAAGCAGTCACAGCCCTTAAAGCCAAATACAACACCAAACATACTTGTCATAGGTGACTCCATAGTCAGACACACTGATGTCCCACTCACCAGGCTGAACAAGGAGAGGGTCACAGTAAGCTGCCTATCGGGCGCTAGAATCCGCCACATAACACAAGCACTCGGGTCACTCCACGGCAAGTACAAATATGACACAGTCATTGTCTATGCTGGTGTGAACGACCTGAGACGTACCTCCCTGGACTACATGAAAAGAGACATAGAGGAGCTCTCTGATTATGTAGCCCAGGCAGGTATGACCCTAACCCTGAGCAGTATCCTGCAGGTATGACCCTAACCCTGAGCAGTATCCTTCCTTCACCAAGAATTATGCCACAATATAGAGACAAGATGATCAGCTTTAACAATTGGCTTAATGTCTGGTGTCATTCAAAGGGGATCCAGTGTCTGTTTGCCTGGGATGACATGCTTGACAAGCCACGCTGCTTCGCAAGGGACGGCTTGCACCTGTCACGCCTGGGATTCCGGATATTGGCTAAGGCTCTTGCCACCCCTATAGTGCCTTTTTTAGGCAAGGCTCAAATTCTAAACCTACCACCCTAGAAAACAAAAATGGGAAGAAACTGAGGGTAATGCTGCTCAATGCCAGAAGTCTAAATCTCAAAATGCACGCACTCGAGGCCCTTCTCAGTATGGAGAACATCGATGTCTGTGCTGTAACTGAAACCTGGTTCAAGGCTCCTGAGAGCACCCCGGCACTATTAGGTTTTACCTCATATCATGCATTCTGGCCCCAAAACCTGGACCACACCACAAAAGGAGGGAGTGTATCCATATTCATAAAGGATACCCACACCTCCAGGTTGGTGGCAACGCAAGCGGAAACCATCCAGGTGCAACTAACCATAGGCAAAACTGCTCTACAAATTGTAGCATGCTACAGGCCACCCTCTCAAACTCAGGAACACCACACAGCCTTCCTGAAGACACTGGAGGGTATAAATGTATCTCCAAACACCATCATATTGGGTGACTTCAACTACCCGAATATAGACTGGGAACATTACTCAAGCCCTAACTTTCTAGCCCAACGGTTCCTGGAGTTCATAAATTCAAATGCCATGGAACAGCTAGTCACTGTTCCCACGAGAGGAGAAAATATACTAGATCTCATTATCACAAACATGGGGACAAAATGCTCCACACGGAAGTATATCCCTCATTGGTGAGATCTGATCATAAACTAATCTCACTGGAAATCCACATCCCGCCCCACCCCAAACAAAAAGACCACAGTGAAGAACTTCTCTAAAGCAAACTTCACACTACTCAAGACTGGTGTGGTATCCTTCAAGGCCCCTGAGACAGTGGAAACCACAACCCAAGCTGCGGAAGCCCTTACAAATGCCTTCTATGAACACCTCCAGGACTGCATGGATCAGGCAATCCCAAATAAAACCAAGACTCTTTCCACAAAGGGCAAACATCCAGTCTGGTGGACCCCAGCCATTAACAAACTTTACAATAAGAGGAGAAAGCTATTACATGATAGAACAAAATCCATAAAAGGGAAGTCACCCTAATCATTATTAGTAAAAAAATACGAGCACTCATAAAATCAACTAAGGCCAATTTTGAGAGAAAAATTGCCATGGATTCAAGGACAATCATAAGGCCTTTTTCAGCTATGTTAGGAACCTGGGTGGAAACTCCCAGATATGCTCAGAATTAGTCCAAAATGATACAAAAATCACTGAACCCACAGACATTGCCAACATACTGGCAGACAGGTTCAGTGCAAACTTCACCCCCCTCTCCCCCCCTAAAGGAGAGATAACTATCCCAGTGGAGTGTAGCCTCCCAGACATCTCAAATGCGCAGGTGAAAGCTGCTCTCTCTAAAGCTAAAAACACAGCATCAATGGGACCGGATGGTGTCCCCGGCTGTGTGCTACACGAGCTAAATGAGGAATTAAACCCGCACATAAGGCAGCTGTTTAATCTCAACCTTACCACAGGATATGTGCCCAAGGAGTGGTGTACGGCAACTGTGGTCCCACTCCACAAAGGTGGTGCCTCTACGGACCCTGGTAATTACCACCCCATAAGCTTAACAAGTCTAGTCTGCAAAGCTATGGAGAGGATCATAATGGAGCTCATAAACAAAGATATAGGGGACTTGCAGACATTGGACCCGACCCAGTTTGGCTTCGTCAAGGGAAGATCATGCCTTTTGAACTTGGTCGACTTCTTCGAAACAGTCACCAAGGCCATTGATGAGGGAAAGGCAGTCCATACAGCCTACCTTGACCTTGCAAAGGCTTTCGACACAATACCCCACTCGGGTATTGTAGAAAAACTTACCAGCTTAAATGTAAACCCATATGTCACAAGATGGGTTGCAAACTGGCTTAATGACAGAACCCACAGGGTTAGAGTTGCTGGCGCTATGTCAGACATCAAGCCGGTCACAAGTGGTGTCCCACAGGGCTCAGTCCTTGGCCCCCTATTGTTCGGCATCTACTTCTCAGAAGTACAGGCCAACATGGGAGGTCTTTGGCTGACAAAGTTTGCAGACGACTGCAAACTGGGCGCCATAGTGGAAAGTGCATTGGACATGGATATCCTTCAGAAGGGACTCACGGAAACAGATAGCTGGTGCCAGAGCCATGGCCTGAAGTTAAACGCCAAAAAATGTATAGTCATACCCTTCGGGAAAAACAAGGTAACCCCAAGCTACCATATAGGTGGCAATCCACTAAGCACAGAAGAGGTTATCAGGGACCTGGGGACCCAGGTTGACAGTGGCCTTTCTTTTGACACTCATGTTGCTAAAGTGGTTAGAAAGACCTTCTACATTGCCCACCTGATCATGAAGGGATTCACATCCAGATCTAGTGAGGTCATTGTTCCCCTGTACTCTTCACTTATCAGACCAATGATCGAGTACAATGCCCCATTCGGGATGTATCTCGCCCGACATCTGCAGCAATTGGAGAGACCCCACAACTTTCTCACCAAAAGGATAAAGGAACTCCAAAATCTGTCATATGCTGCCAGATTGAAGAAACTCCAGCTCTATTCAGTCGCATACCGTCTGCTCAGAGGTGACATGTGCCTGATATACAAGGCCATGTCCAACCCGGAATTAATGGACATGCTCCACCTCAAAAAATCCAAATCCACCAAAACCACTAGAGCAAGCGACTTAAACCTTAGCACGGATATAAATAGGGCGTGCTGGAGGGATAGATTTATCACTCAGAGACTCCCTATGCTGTGGAATAGAGTCCCGGTCCATGTGAGGCAGAGCACCTCGCTGGCTCTGTTCAAGAGAAATCTTGACCTGTGGATGGGAGATCGTAGGTTTACCCCGGGAATCATCTCTGTGTCACTGCTGGACAGAGGCACAACAAACTAATGGGTACAGTATTTTTTCATATAAGGGGTGGCGTAAGCCACAAAAATTCGGGCTAGGCTTATAAATGCCTTGGGGCAGATAGCCTAGTATAAACCTATAACCTATGAACCTATGACTTAGGATTTAGTCTTGCATCCATGACATTCCATGTGACCTTAAAAAGTCTAGAAGTTTGTATAATGATACATCAGACTTTAAAAATTCGCTACTTTTCCTGTGCCGAATTTCTGCATTGTATGTTTTTATTATTTTATTTGTATGAAAGAATTCACAATTTGTTGACAGCCCTCTTAACTTAGACAAATACATATATATTATCTCATTCTCTTCCTGCAGTGCCCTTGTAAGTGTATATATTTCAGATGTCACTTTTATCTTTCAGTGAAAGTGGCTCACTGACTCTCCTTTTACATCTTTAAATTTGTCACCTGGCTCTGCCATGTCCTTATAGATCTGGTAAACGTTTCTATCACCATTTGTAAAATCAATGCTTTCAGTCCTTCATCAGTGGTTATGGTAAGGACAATGCCATACATGTTGAACTTCCACTGTGGCACTTATGTTGTGAGTGTTGCAGTCACCATCAACCACCTGAGCCTAGGTACATCCAAAAGCATTCTTTTTAATGTGCTTCTCTCTTGTTTGTCTCTTAACTGCTTCTCGTTGCCTTATGTCTGCTCATTGTCATCTCAAATATATTTCTACCACTTTAGTGTGTCTGGGCCAGATTCAATAACACCTACACTAAGTTAGTGTACATGATCTGTATTTAAGAACATCCCTACAACATTTTTGTGCTTTTTAGTCACTCAGAAGGATTACAGTTTGTGGTAACCTTTAACAATCCCCCTCCATATTTAAAGCTGCAAGAAAATCAACTAAAATTAGGAGGAAGAAGGTATGAGTTATGTTTGTGTTGTCTGTTCACTCGGAACAGTGTGCACTTAATGTAGGCATTAATGAATCCCAGGTTCTCGTTAGCTTTTTTTTAAATAAACTGAAAAGTTTCTTAACTGAAGCTCTTCATTTTTTCTATTTAGTTGCTTCTGTCTACATCAAAACACGTTTTTATGTTTAAGATAATATGTGCATCTTTCTGTTTATTAGTTTAAAAAATAGCAACAAATGTTTACTTTTCACCACTTTTAGTCTTCTTTTTTACTTTTTAATAAACATCTTTATTAAATTATCACATATGACACAAGCAATCTTACATTTATATAAATGAAAAACAAACAAAATGACACCACTTTAGTTGCAAACATTATACATCACAGACATCATTGAAATAACTGTAGTTGCAAACATTCATTATTATACATCACTTATAATCTATTCAGTCATTGTTAGTTAAGCATTATATGGCTCATTCAAATCATACCTCTTAAACCTCATTCCTTCTCTGCATTTGTCCTGTGTAGTTTGCTTTGTCCCTTTTCTAAAGATTCCAATTCCAGTTGTTTTATCTCTGTTACTATATTTACTCCTTCTAGTAAAGTTGGTCTAGGCTTTGATTTCCATTTTCTAGTAACTGCTTTTTTGGCAGCCACTATAATTAGATTCAGCAAGGCTTTACTATGTCTTGGCAATTCTGATTCTGTACCATAGCTAAAAAAAAAATCATCTCCCCAGTCAATCCAATCTGCTCACCCAGCATCTCTGACAGAGCAGTCTACAGGGAATCCCTAAAGTCTGCCAGCTCATTACACTCCTAAAAATATGTTCCCATCCACCTCTTTCTTGCCTGTCACATCTGCAACATGTGCTATCCACCTGAGGAAAAATTATTTGGAGTCTACTTGGGGTATAAAAAATATCTATGTAAACACTTCCAGGCAAATATCCTAAATTTTCTAGACTTTGTTGCATATTTGTTCCTGATTTTATTAAAAACCATACTGGTGATGGTCTCTTATTTAGAACCCCCTATTTCTTTCTGTTTGCATATACTGTGATATTAATCCTTGATAGGGAAGGCAATGTCTAACCTGCAGTCCAGATACATTTTTGGCCTCTCCCCATTCTATTACCTTCCCTTCTAGTTATTTGCTCCCAATACCTTGGTTTCTTTGCCAGTTTTCTTCAATAAATTCCATCTCCCTCTTGCCTATTATCTGTATCCCTAACCACAGTCATCCCTATTGATAGAGTTTCTTTTCTCCATTCTTGTGCTGGTTTAGTTCTTAGAATTCTCCCTGATATTTTATGAATATAATACTCTTTATGATTTTTGTTGTTCTCCCTAAGAATCTGCATCCAAAATCCCAATCTCTCCTTATTTCTGCAGCTTCATCCCTGTATCATCATCATACTTTACACTTTGAATTTTAGTTTTCTGCTTGTGCTATGTATAAGAGCCTTAACTGCATTGCTCTAAAATACCCCCTCAAATTGTACAATCCTAGTCTGCCTTGTTCTGTTGGGAGAATCAGCTTATCCCACTTGACCCTTGCTGTCTTCCCTTCCCAGATAAAATCATTCAACTCTTTTTTAATTGCTATCCACAGCTTCTCCTCTGGTTAATAAAAATATGCCTGACATATCTATAAGACTAAAGGGACTAAAAACATTTTAATAGCCTGTATCTTAGTAAGGTCTTCATTCAGAACGAGGAAAACACAAACTCTCGAATGCTTACATGAGCGAATAATCAGAAACTCAAAATTGGTATTTTGGGATCACAGTGCAGTGAAGATCAGAATATTTGCCCTTTCCTCACTGTAGTGTGATCTCAGAGTAGGAATATATATTTAGTGGAGGGGGGGGGCACAGCCTCCCACAATACCAATTTCAAGTTTCTGATTATTCGCTCATGTGAGCGTTCGAGACTTTGCATTTTCTTTGTTCTGGCATAGACCCTCTAAGTATCCATATCCATATAACAAAGTTTCAGTTTCTCAGTTTTTGTATTATCTTCTTTTTAGCCTCTTCCTACATATCCTTGACTTCCACAACAGAGTAATTTCTAATCCATACTCCTAAATACTTCATTTTATCATGTCCCCATAAATATGGATATGTTGGATCAATTTGTGTGTAGGTGCATAATTTACCACTATTGCCTTTGTTTTAGCTTCATTAATTTTGTATCCCGAGAAGATTTGAAACTGTCTTAAAATGTTCCACAACACTGTAATGTCCCTTTCTGGTTTTATGTATAAAAATAATGTCATCTACAAATAGAGCCAGCTTTTCCTGACTACCATACCAATTATGCCCTTGAATTTCTGAGTCTCTTATTTTCTTTGCCAATGGTTCTAAATGTAATGCAAACAACACAGGGGAAAATGGACAATCCTGCCTCATTCCTCTACTCAAGCAGAAGTTATCAGAGAGAAACCCACCCACTTTAATTTTTGTCTCTAGTCCCTCATATATACTCCTAATCAACCTTATAATTGTATCAGGGAAAACAAATGCTTCCATTGCCCTGCTCATGGAGTCCCAGTCTACTCTGTCAAATGCTTTCTCTGCATCAGGACCAACCAATAAAACTGATATTTTCTTACATTCTGTTACCCTCTGGATCATCAGTGTTCTGTTAATATTGTCAAACATTTGCTTCCCCTCCACAAAACCACACTGATCCATATCTATCAATTTTGCCTTTCTTTTAGCTATTATAGACATAAACACTTTATAATCATGGTTTAGTATCGAAATGGGTCTGTATGAAGCTGGATCCAATGGATCTTTACCCTTTTTAGGTATTACAGTTACCACCGCCTTCTTCCAGGATGCTGGTACTTCTCCTCTTAAAATACTGTTAAACTAAACCTTCCAGATCTTATATTTTTTCCCCTTCTAAGTTCCAAACTTCCAGAGGAATACTATCTATTCCTGGGGACTTTTCTGTAGATTGGTTGTACATAGACTTTTTGTCTCATCTCTTCCTATCCAAACTGTTAGTAATTGAGCCTCATCTACCTGTAACTGTGGCATATTTAATTCGTCCATAAACATTTCCATTTGTACCTTTTCTTGATTTCCATATTTCTCTGATTTATGCAAACTTTCATAAAATTTCTAAAATATTTCTAATACTTATACAGGATCTCTTGTTATCTTCCTTGTTATAGGCTCCCTAAGCTTGGTGACAGCCTTTCCACTTTCTGTTGCCTGAGTCATTGTGCTAAAAGTTTTTGTGGTCTAGAATTATTATCAAAAAACAATTACTTAACAGAAATCTTTCTAAACTCATGCATATTATTGAGGTAATCCCTTATTTTCTGTTTAGCATTCCTCAGTTTCTCCTTTTCTTGTTGTGAGAGATTCCCCTTGTTTTGCAATACCTCTGGCAGTCTGTCTAAATAATCCTTATTACTTTTTAACCATATCTCCCTTTCCTTTATTTCCACCCTAGTTTTAAGCTCCACTTTAATTTTTATCCCACTCCCTAGCTATATTTTCAGAAGAAAATTCTATCTTCTCTAGTAGCTCCTGAATTAATTCCAAAACTCATTCTTTAAATCCCTCTCTTTTCAACTGATAGGTAGGAAAGCGCTAGTGACTCGCTTTTATTTCATTATCTTGCATTTTTTATTTTAATTATTATTGGCTCATGATCTGAAATAGTTATTGTGTGTATTTCAAGACCTTCAGTTAAATGCACATGTTCCTGTGAGATATAAAATATATCTAGACTAGCCTAGTTTTTGTATCTTAGTAAATAATATGTAAATTCACTCCGAACTCCTAGTACTGAATTCATATCTTCCATGCCAAACATTTTCATAATTTTATTCTCAAATCAACCCTCCTTTGTTATATTTTCCCTTCTACTTCCCCAGACACATCTTCACTGTTGCAAACTAAATTCCAGTCTCCACCTATAAGTAATATTCCTTGCTGAAAGCTGATTATTTTTCTCAGAATTTTCTTAAGCTCCATTATAGCAGTTTTAGGTGGAATGTAAATGCATGCTAGTGTAATCCTCCTCCCTATCCAGTGGCCCCTTAGTACTATGCATCTTCCATTATTATATTCCCCCCTTCTATCACTATTGGAGCTCCTCTTGCAATTAATATAAGACCTTATCTTTTCCTTTGCCCCAGATATTCCATTGAATAACCATCCTGAAAACCTTTCTTTATCACCAGGTGTGTCTCCTTTAGCATAACTATTTGTACTCCACATTTTTTAATAAATTTCACTACTTTTTATATATTTATCTGTAAGGCCATTCAGATTGAAAGACATTACAGAAAGCATCATTTTCTTATATAGTTATTATTACCACTTTTATGTATAACTGCCTTTTTGTTAAATGTCTAGTTCTAGTTCCAACTTTTATGTTACATGCATATACTGTTCGGCAGGTTGGTCTTTTATACAGTTGTTTCTTGTCATATCCATTTGCACCTATGCCACAGCTTAAATAACTTTTTGTTTTTATGAAAGTCCTCAAACAGAACAAGCAAACACCCTAAAACCTATTAACTTAATAATAACACACAAAACTATGTACATCTTCAAATGTTGACATTTTTGCTTCCTAATAAGAACCAAATGTTTTAAGTTGATAGCCACACAGGCTACAGTTATCCAAAAAGAAAGGTTAGTCATGCTAAGATGCATGGTACAGCTTGCGCTATTAGTAAGTGCTGTTTGATTTTGTATATCTTTGTAGCTCTCCCAGCTGAGAAAACACTTGAATGCTTTCAGAAAACACTTTCTCCAAGCCATTTCTTTTTATGAAATTATCTTTTAGTGACATGCAAACCAGACATAAAACTGCTGAGGGTACCTTGTTTACCAAAAAGCCTTATAATATTCAATATTCTTTTTCATTTGCATGCTTTATAATAAACTTGTTACTGGATAATGCCAAGGGTCTTAACCCAGTCATTTCCCTATGCAAGCATGGGAAAAAAGCACACTGCTTTTTCTTTTGTCATACTTTCTTAACCAGACCCTTTCTCTCTCCCCCTCTCTTCCTCTTTTTTTAATTGCAGCGCCTACATTTCTTAAAACTGAACAAAGAAAAGGAGAGAAGAAGGGAGAAAAAAAATAACAAAAGTACCTGTTTATATTAGTATCCCCATTGCATTTAAAAAAAGGAAAAACTGAGAAAACTTTACTTCAAGACTAATTGGTTTTTTATTATCTTTAAAGCTCTCACAGCTGGGAAACCCCTGATTGTTTTCAGAGAACATTATGTCCTAGCCAATTTCTCTGTTCTTTTTTTTTCTTTTCCCCTCAACCAATCCCCTTCCACCAGACTATCTCAAGTTTCTCTTTATTAGATTGTCTCCATGGAGACATGAAGACCAGCTGTAGAATTGCCACTTAGCATACATGCATTTGCTAGAAAAAAAGCCTCATAATATTCAATGTTCTTTTTCATTTACTTGCTGTCTCTTAAAACTATTCAATCTAAGGTCCTTAAGCCAGTCATTTTCCCATGCAAGAAGGAAAAAAGCACATTAATTTAAAATTTGTCATGTCTTTTTAACCAGGCTCATTTTTTGCACTACATTGTCTGTATTTCTCAAAACAGTGCAAGAAGAAAGAGAGAAGAGAGGAGAAAAAGGAAAACTGTTTACAATCCCCCACTGCACTTAAAACTAGCATGCAAAGAAAACCATGCACCAGAAATACAGTACTATGAAGAAAAAGTGTTTCCTTTACTTACAGTTAGCTTTCTTCCTTCTCTTCCCCTCCCAAAGCATTTTTCCAAACATTAATGACATGACGTAGGGCATAGTTTCATAGGCTAGTGTACTAGGCTAATGGCCCTGGAGCCTTTACAAGCCTATCCCATAAGATTACCCTGGCATCTTACCACCCAACCATACTTCCTAGTGCCCGTGTCGAGTAGAGCCACTGGAGTGATCCCCGAGGTGAATTTTCTATTTTTCATCCACTCATCAAGATTTCACTTGAAGAGGGCCAGTGAGGTGCTCTGCTTGACATGTAAAGGAAGTCTATTCCATAGCATGGGCAGTCTCTGAGTTATGAACCTGTCCCTCCAGCATGTTCTATTGGTTGTGGTAATGAGGTTGAGGTCTCTGGTGCATGTGGTGTGGAGGGATTGGGATCTCTTTAGATGTAGCATTTCTAACAGAGCTGGGTCATACATGGCTTTGTAAGCCAAGCAGAGATCATCTCCAAGTAGGCGATATGAGACAGAGAATAATTGGAGTTTTTTGAGTCTGTCAATATAGGACAAGTGTTCAAGGCCTAGGATCCTCTTTGTGAGGTACTTTTGCAGCCTCTCCAGTTGTTGCAGGTGTCTAGTGAGGTACATGCCAAATGGGGCTTTGTACTTGATGATTGGCCTAATGAGGAAAGAGTAGAGGGAGGCAATGACCTATTTCTTCCTGGATGCAAAACCCTTAGTAATGAGATGTGCCACATAGAAGGACTTTCTGACCACAGTGGCAACATGGTGGTCAAAAGAGAGGTTGCTGTCAACCTGTGTTCCCAGATCTCTTATAACGCCTTCTGTATTCAGTGGACTACCATAAATGTGGTAATTCAAGGAAACTGGGTTTTTACCAAGGGGATGATGACATAAGCTTAAGGCCATGGTTTTGACACCAGTCGTTGGTCTCATTGAGGCCTTTCTGTAGGATGTCAGTATCACTTGGGGAGTTAATAATAGCTCCCAACTTGCAATCATCTGCGAACTTTGTCAGCCAAAGTCCCTTTGTGTTGGCCTGGACTTCAAAGAAGTAGATACCTAACAGGAGAGGACCCAGGACCGAACCCTGTGGGACTCCACTCATGACTGGTCGGCAGTCTGACAGTTTGCAACCTGCCTAGTGATATAGGGGTTGATGCCTAGCTTAGTGAGTTTTTCTATGATTCCTGAGTGGGGATTGGTATCAAAGGCCTTGGCCAGATCAAGGTAGGCTGTATGAACCACCTTGCTTTTATCCACAGCTCTGGTAGCCAGATTCAAAGAAGTCGACAAAGTTGAGCAGGCATGATCTACCCTTCACAAAACCAAACTGTGTAGGATCCAGCGTCTGGAGATTCCCTATATCCTTGTTTATTAGGCCCATGATGATGCGTTTCATAGCTTTGCATATCAGACTCGTCAGGCTAATGGGGTGATAATTTCCAGGGTCTGTATTCGCTCCTCCTTTGTGGAGAGGGATGACTGTAGCAGTGTGCCATTCAGTAGGGACAAAACCTGAGGTGATGCTGTGATTGAACAGGGAACACAGATGAGGTGCCAGTTCACTCTGTAGTTCATGTAGAACACAGCCAGGGATATTGTCAGGTCCCATAGAAGCTGCATTCTTGGTCTTGGACAGTCCTGTTTTAACCTGTGCAGCAGTAATACTGGGTGCCTGGCAATGTACTGGTATTGTGATTGGTCCTTTTTGGGGGGGGGGGTAAAGTTAGCATTGAATCTGTTGGCCAGTATATTGGCAATATCTGTTGGCTCGGTGTAGGAGGTACCATTGTGTAGTAGCTCAGAGCAAGTCTGGGTATTGCCATGGAGATTCTTTACATAACTATAGAAGGCCTTGTGGTTGTCTTTACTATCTGCTACAATTCTGTCTTCATAGCTAGCTTTAGAGGGTTTGATGATGGATCTCAACCTTTTGTTGAGGCTGATAAGGGAGTTATTCCATTCTTGGGACTTTGCCTTATTCTGTATTAGTTTCCTCCTTCTGTTGTAGAGTTTGTTTATTGCAGGGGACCACCAGATTGGGTTCCATTTTTTGAGGAGAGTGTCTTAGTTCTATTGGGTATGGCGAGATCCATGCATTTGTGTACGTGTTCGTGCAGTGCATTGGTGGTCATGCAACTATTCTCCATTTGCATGGGTGCTGTGAAGTTAGCCACCTCTGTTTTTAGGAGCCCAAAGTTAGCCTTGGAGAAGTTTTTCATGGTGGTTACCTTTGTGGGGGGAGTGGGAGGGATGTGGATTTCCAAGGTGATTAGTTTGTGGTTGGATCTAACCAGGGAGGAGTTGACTATTGGTGTAGAGCAATGGTCACCCATGCTAGTAATGACCAGGTCAAGGATGTTGCTACCTCTAGTGGGGGTAAGAATGAGCTGGTCCAGGCCATTGGAATTAATGAATTAATGAATTCCAGAAAGCATTGGACAGGTGCGTTGGTACATGAGTAGTTTTCCCAGTTAATGGAGGGGTAGTTGAAGTCACCCAGTATGAGAGTGTTAGGTTGGACCCTAATATTCTCCAGGGTGCTTAGGAACATGGAGTGTGAGTCTTGGGACATGGTTGGGGACCTATAGCAGGCTACAACTTGAATCACTGTCTAACCCAATGTTAGCTGCACCTGAAGTATCTCAGATGCGTTATGCTGGGCTACCAGTCTGGAGGTGTGTGCATCCTTTATGGTAGTGCATGGATGTTTTCTGCTGCCTTGAACCAGGTCTCTGTTACAGCACAAATGTCGATGTTCTCCATTTTAAGGAGTTCTTTGACCAAGTGAATTTTGAGATTTAGACTTCTAGCATTGAGCAGCATGACTCTTAGATTGCATTTGTAGCTGTTACAGTGGTAATTTTGTCTTTGGAACACCACCTAAAAAGGCACTATAGGGGTGGCAAGAGCCTTGGCCAGTATCCGGAAGCCCAGGGGTGACAGATGCAGGCCATCTCTGGCAAAGCATTGAGGTCTGTCAGTCATGTCATCCCAGGCAGACAAATACTGGATCCCCTTAGAGTGACACCAGAAACTTAATCAGTTGTTGAAATCAATAATTTTTTCTTATACTGTGGTATCATTATTTAGTGTCCCACACAAATTCAACAGATTTTGAAAAAGTCCAATATTTCCAGAATTTCTTGTTTTGTCATATTTCACAAATATAATTATTGCATTGTAATCCCACATTGTTACTGGTTTTATTGTTGTTCTCCATCGCCCATATCTCTCTGCTTCATTTCCAACATACTCTCTATTCTGCTAGTCAATTCTTGTGCTTCCTTCCTTCTCTCCAACATTTTCATTTGAAATACTGGAAAAGGTTTCACAGGTACAGTCTCTCTGTGGTCTTTATTACCAGAGGAACAAGAAGCAGACTCTCCTTCTGTTTCACACCTCACTTTTTGTTGGACATTCCTCCTTTTCATGCACTTCATAAAAAAATGACTTTGTCCCTCCAGGGAAAGAGTACCTTAAAGACAGCTGCATGCAGCAGTTTGAATCTCACACCTGTGTCTCGATATTCTCTGAATCGTGGAATGAATTTACTTCTCTTTTACGTGGTGTACTATGAGTAATCATTTTCCACAAACACTCTGCTGTCTCCCACTTTTAGTATTTTATCCTTCTGTCAGTTTTGTCAGAATCATCTCCTGATGGTAGGATTGCATCTTTACTATTAAAGGTCTAGGTTGCTTTCTTATAGCTAGGTTTGGAGCATACACATGATGTGCCCTTTCAACTAACAAATCCTGCTGTGGAATATCAGTCCAGTTGCTTATTTGTGCTTTCATAAAATGAATGCAGTCTGTTCCTTCCAGCTTCTCCAGTACAGCTGAAAATCTCAGGTTTTCCCTACATGCTCTGTCCTTTAATTCTATTATGTTTTGAAACAACTGTTCCTAAGCAGTCTCATATTTAGCCAGCCTTTTCTTCATTTTGACCTCTGATTTTGCAGCTTTAACATGACATCTAAATATCTGTTTAAAGCTTCTTCCATTTTTTCCAGCCTTTTGTTGTTTATGTTAATGTACTTCATCAGTGTTTTGTTTATTTTAACCAGGTCTGTATGCAATTGTCTTATCTTGCTGTAAGATATAGGAAGTTGTGTCTGAAGGTTGCATTGCTTTTTGTTGAACAGCTGCAGAACTTTCCACAGTCAGTGTTTCTTCCTCACTTTTTGTAGCTGACTTTCTTGGTCCTCTGTATTTCTAAATTCCTGGCATCCAGGCAGTGCACTTACTAACCAGTTACTGAAATGTACCCATAAATAGATATCTACTGGCCTTCTCTGCTGAGATTCTGTTTTCACACTGGCAGAGCTAGAAACAAGTTGTTACTCAATGTGCAGCCATTTTGGAAGTCCACCAATTTTACTCTTCTTGACTTTGTCATAAGTTTTACTACTGTCATAGGTGGGACACTCAAAAATTACTACTGTTCCACTTTAACAAAGTGACCTGCAAGCCACACTATGTAAAGAGTAGAGTCATTGTGAAAAGCATGTGGTAGGGCCACCATACAAAGATGACACACTTTTTATGATATAGCTGCTTAACAGAATGGTATTACTGGTGCAGAGCCATTCAATCATGCTAGATAAAAAGCCAACCTCACCAGTCACCAGATCAGTATCTAATTTTCAAAAGTGACTCTTATTTCTACAGTTCAGAATACGCTAACTAAAGCTACGTACGCTGTTTATTAGTGATCCCCATGCATATACATTTTTTTTCTTTCTGAAGTACTCCATTCTCTTTAAGCTCCACCTAAGAGCAACTCCTGTCCAACTCTAGCCAATATCTTACCTAACTACAGTTATAATTGGTATTGGTTAGCAGAAACCTACCTGCTATCAGTAAGGAGAAACATGCAGTTTGTTTATTTGGTATCTAGTAATTGAAAAACAGAAACAGTGTTTGTTAACTAACTACAGTTTCCATTGTATTAGTTAGCAGAAACATACCTGCTATTAGTAAGGAGAAACATACAGTTTGTTTATTTGGTATCTGAAAAGCAGTAACAGTGTTTGTTGCAAACTGTAACCTGCATCTCATCTAACTACAGTTCTAACTGGGTTTGTAAGCAGAAACATACTTGGTACTTGTAAGCAGAAATATACAACTGTTTGTTTATCTGGTATTTGAAAAGCAGAAACACGGCATTTGTTACACATTCTAACCAGTGTCTTACCTATGGTGCTACTTTAACCTATTAGAATTAGTACATTGTTAAATTTGTCTATTATGATCTGCCTATACACTGTTTCCTATTCTTTGTGATTCTTTACTCTTCCCGGGCATTTATTTGTTTACCTACTCATTGTACCATTTCTTGTACCCACTCTCTGTCTTCTGATAATCCTTCCATCACTCTGTGACTAATATCCTCTACTCTCCCAGTTGTCTCCATTTCTCCTAGAACTGTACTATTCACTTTCTGCTCACATACAATTTTTTTCTCTTTGCAGTTTGCTTGGGCCATCCACAAGCCTTGGGATCATGCCCCCCCCCCACACACACCTTTGGTTCTGAAGAAAATTTTTAGCAAAAGCTCATATCAGCCCTGGGAAATCTCAACTTTTATACACATGCTTTCCAGTAGAATTAATTATTAGGTGAATGTCATTGAATTGTTTTTAACAATTTTCTCTTACTTTGTGACTATCATTGTGAGGTGAGCATAGCTGCATTGAGCTCCATTCAGCTTCCAACTTGGAGAGCTTTAATGAAGTTGGCCACTAGGTAGGAGCATACTCTACTAATTGTACAAGTTCCTTATTCCCTCTATATGCACACAGGTGAGCTCCAGAGTCTAAGGTTAAAACTATTCCAAAACAAACCTTTAGTTCAGTCCCAATTCCCTTAGCTCTACTCATCCTTAAAGAGCTTGCTAGCAACATTTGGTTTCTGTAAGCTGAAAAGCTTTAACATAGTGATTGTCTTGCTTACATTTCCTGGCTCCTGATTGTTTTTTTTTTCTTTTCTTTTCTTTTTGGACTCCCTCCTGCTGGAGTTGCTCTGCAATCAGTTCTAACCACCCAATCTCACACTGATAATTGCTACCCCCTCCCCAAGCCATTCTCATTGGAGGCTATATCAATACCCACTCCTCTGGGAGCCATCTTTAAAATGTAAGGCAAATAACTTACATCCCCATTACAAACATACATTTTACTTAATTGGATAAATATTGTGGTCCGGTTTAGCCCTGCTCTGCTCCCTGCCCCCTATTCCCACCCACCCCCAGTACTGTTAAATTTATGCTGTCGTAGCCACTCCCCCTGTTTCTTCCTCCCAACCAGCATCTCACACATCACCAAGTGGCCCTCCCTCTCTACAACCTATCTTTTCTCTTTCATTTCCTGCCAAATCCTGGTTGAAAACTGTGCCCTATACTGGTCAGGCCCCTTGCTATGCTAGCATCAACAAATACACTAGTATTTTCTCTACTACCCCTGATGGTCATCCTTTATCTCCTCACCACCTATGAAAACCAGTACCACCACAGATTCCACTACCCAAAACGTCAAACTACCACCCCAGACTTCTCTTACAAGTTAGCTCGCCTAACTATCCCCCACACATCCAAACCCTCATCCCCTTTACCTCATCACCCAATTAAAACCTTAAAATCTAATCCAAGGGATAAGTACTATCTAATTCCTATTCATAAGTTTCTGAAGCTCATAATCAGATTTCAATATAACCTCGTTACAGATGGGGACATCCATTCCAACCCGGGCCATTCTCCACCTGGTGACAATAGCGCCTACACCACCAGCCCCATCAATAAACTACCCCTTAACAGTCCTGCAAATGCTCTCCTGACATTTCACTTGAACATTCAAAGTATAAATAATAAAATCCCCAACCTGCATGCCCTCCTAGCAGTTTATTCCCCAGACATAATGTGTCTCACAGAAACCTGGCTTAAACCTACTACTGCCGATAATGAGGTATTACCCCAGGGCTACAACATACACCAATTAGACTGAACAGCTAAGAAGGGAGGTGGAATAGCAGTTCTTTGCAAAAACACATTAAGTGTTAATAGAGATCCAGTTCAACCACCCCCATTTAATAACACAGAAATCCTCATTACCAAACTGCAAATTAACAATAAGAGTATAAATATTGTCTGTGTCTACATTCCCCCAGGCAATAAAATAAGCACTCTGGAAGATATCCTCTAATGGTTATCCACTACCTACCCCCAAGAAACCATTCTTCTTGGTGATTTTAACACTGACTGGTGCACCTGCTCAGCTGAATTCCCTGTCATCCATATAAATCTGTTTGGGTTCACTCAAATAATAACCTCTCCCACTAGGATTAGTAAACCCACCAACAGGGAAAGTATCTTAAATTGGATACTTATCAATAGCTACCCAAGCTTGTATACAGCTGGGACTCTCCCTGATGATCTAAGTGATCATTCACTAACTTATATTATTAAGCATAAGGCAGAAACCCACCACAAGACTACATAAAAAACAATCAGAAATAATAAAAATTCCAATCCTACTCACTTCCTAAATAAACTTATATTGGTCAACTGGTCAATCCTAAAAAAAATCTACCACTAGATGAAGCCATAACTTTCTTTAACAATAAATTCCTGAGCATCCTTGACTCCCATGCTCCTGCACATACTATAAAGACTAAATATAATACTGCTCCTTGGCTCACAAAGGAAACAAAGATAAAAATCAAACGTAGAAATATAGTCTGGACCAAATGGCGAACAAATAAAGTCCCCCTTGACAAGTGAGATATCGTCAACTTAGAAATGATACAAAAAAACTAATTTTGCTAGACAAAAAAAATACTACAAGAACCTCCAGTTTAAACACCAAAACAATCCCCAAAAGTTTTGGGCAGGTATTACCGTCTTCTTCATCCAGGACAATCTACTAGCCCAACCCCATCAAACTACACCCATAAATCCCCAGAAACTGTTGCCACTGCTTTTAATAACTTTTTCACTGAAACTATTCAGTCCTTAGCTAACCAACTTACTCCCAACCACTAAAACACCCACTTCTCATCCCCCCTTAACTTCCAACCTATCTCTACCACTTTTATCTGATCCCTTATCAAAAACCTAAAACCAACCACCCTTTCTGATGACCTCCTTCCTGCAGAGTACCTGCAAAAAGCTGCTGATGCCATAGCATTCTCCATCTCTATCCTAATCAATAGAACACTAACTGATGGAACTATCCCCTCAATCTGGAAAATATCCCATGTTATCCCACTCCACAAAGGTGGAAGTTAAACAGAACTGCCCAACTACAGACCCATTGCCATTCTTTCACCACTAGCCAAATTAATGTAGAAGTGCATTCATAAGCAGCTTATGGACTATCTAATTCAGAATGGTCTGCTTGCCAACTTTCAGCATGGCTTTAGGCCACATCACAGCACCACCTCCACCCTCCTTTCTTTTACAAATATCATATTCCAAAATAGAAACAACAACAGGCTATCTTCAGCCGTATTTCTAGACCTGTCGAAGGCCTTTGATAATGGTCAACCACAAATTACTCATCCATTTCCTAAAATCCATCTCCCTAGATAACCATGCTATTCAGTGGTTCCTATCCTATCTGAATGGCAGACAACAGGCTGTATTATGGCAGGGAAAACTGTCCACCCTGCTACCTCTCACCCTTGGTGACCTCAGGGCTCTATTCTAGGTCCTCTACTCTTTTTTGTCTTCATCAACAATCTTCATACTACCATCCCTGATGCAACCTGCATTCAATATGCAGACAATTCTACCCTGAAAACTAAACTGCTTCTCTTTACTCTCACCAGTAGATCCACCCCATTTTCCTTCTCCAT
Organism: Protopterus annectens; assembly: GCF_019279795.1. Taxonomy (NCBI): domain Eukaryota; kingdom Metazoa; phylum Chordata; order Ceratodontiformes; family Protopteridae; genus Protopterus; species Protopterus annectens. The sequence goes on along the minus strand of NC_056739.1, from coordinate 707,174,396 downwards.
AACATCCAACAATGGTACCTCTATCTCTCCAGATGACCATACTAAGCTTTTAGGAGTAATAGTGGACAATAAGCTCACATTTGATCTGCATATCAATAAAACTATAAAAACCATTAATAAGAAGCTTGGCTCATTATATAGAAGCAAACATTTTCTAACTCCATTAGCTAGGACTGCAGTCGCCCACTCACACCTACTCTCTACCCTTCTATATGCCTCCTCCATACTCTGAGCAAAACTGAACTTGGTAAGCTCTCTCACTGTTACAACCATATTGCCAGATTTGCCACAGGCTCAACATATAGGACACATCATTGTCAAAACCTCAAAATCTCTGAGGGGCGTGGCCAAGATGCTAGAGTGAGAACAGCATTTTCTTGTTGCTCTGCCTGTGAAGTTATGTTTCTGACAGGATTTTTATAATTTTATTTTAAAAACTTTGAAGATTTCACATCATAGCTGTTCTTTATACTATTGTGGATTATTTACAGGGAAAAAAATCAGACTTTTATTGAATTTTCCTCACAATTTACTGTCAGAATTTCTAAAGCTGTATATAGATTGCTGAAGCCATGAGCCACTCAAAATCTTCAGTTCAAGACAGTCTCATGAAAACTCCAAATTATAATTAGTAGTATTCAAGACCTCTCAACAAAAATGGACAACTTGGAACACATAATGGAAAACATAAAGGAAGAAAGCAGGAAACAAACTGAAGATATGAAAGAAACCATCACAAAATACTCAGACCAAATTGCCAGCATAGAGGAATCTGTCAATGAATTAGATGGAAGACAAATGGAGAATGATACTCAAATCAACTTTCTTCTAAAGCAAAATAATTCCATAACAGAAAAAATAGAAGACCTGGAATCAAGATCAAGAAGAAACAACATTAGAATTTATGGGGTCCCTGAAACGTCAGAAGGTAATAACATGATTCTTTTTTTGAATAACTGGCTACCTAAGATATTAAACCTTCCTGAATCCCTGTCATTCAGAATCAAGAGAGCTCACAGGTCTCTATTTAATCCATCTTTCTCAAAAAAATCTTTCTCAGTGAGATTTATTATTGTCAAATTCTTATCTACTCAAGATAAAGATTTAGTTCTGAGGGCTGCTTGGGCAGGGAACCCCATCCAAGACAATGGAAGGAACATTAGATTTGACAATGATTATATATCTACCATTATAACAAAAAGGAAAGCATGCATTCCTCTAATCAAAGACCTTAAAAAAAGCTAACATAAAAGCTCAGATCCTTTTTCCATCTAGAATAAGGATTACCTTACCAGATGGGCAGAAAATCTTTAACAATCTAGAATAGGCTATTGATTTTGTCAGAAGAAACAATATATTCGATAAACTAGAAGACATGGACCTTTCTTTACCAAGTTTCAAAAGACAAGTTACTAATGGAAAACAATAACAAGTGATAAAACTAGTAAGAAACATAAAGGGAAATAAGTTAAGTCATCTTTCCCTTTACTGCTTGCAATGGACATATTTATTTTAAAACATAAGAAATCAGCAAATATATTACAAGGTAAAATCTTTTAATATACTTTTATAAAAACATGTTTTATTATTTTCCTTTGTTCTTCTTCCTCATATATTGTGCTTTCCTATTTTGTTCTCCTTTCCTGTCATTCTTCACTCATTTCTCTCTTTCAGTTACTATTTTAATAATGTTTCTCACATAGATTTAATCAAACATTCAATACTTCCTAATGTTAAAATTTTTTGAAAGTGACCTTAGCCCTTGCAGAAAAACATAGTATGATTTAACTGAACTTTTTTTATGTATATAGTGAATTCTTAACAAACATCCCTTTGAATGGTTTAGTAACATGCTTTCAGTAGGGAAACATAGTATAAACACGAAGTAGACAACTATTTCATCTGAAAGGGAAATGGGGGATGTGAGTCATATAGGAGATATGCAGCTAGAATGATTCCTTTGAATAAACAGCAGTTGATTTCAGTCAATTAAGTGTGCTTGTTACCCTCATTTTTAGATAATACTATGTAATTACTTACTTAGAGAATGTTTAATGAGGTTACATTATTATGGGTGATGTTTTATACTTGGAAATACATTTACTGTAACAGTTACTTAACAGTTTCTGCTTATTCCCTTAAATGCACTAATTCCCGGCTTTTAACATGCAAGCACCTGTTAAAAAGGCATTTTCTTCAAATTGCACACTTTACTAACCTACTAACCTCAAGACTTGTATTGCCGCCATAAAGATGAAAAGCTTCACTAGATACATTCCTCGAGCGTTTTTTTTACAGTTTTCCTGTGCCCTGAAGTCACTGTATGAGCATGGGAACTGAAAGACTGAGTCAAATGACCTTTGAACTCGCATCGCACATTGTTTAACATCTGTGACGAAGGAAAATGATGTATCATTGCTGTATAGCCGTTTTTATGAAGATTTCAGCTCATTTAGACACTAAAATTGTAAGTTACAGCTTAGAACTTAAAATGAAGCTGTATTTTACTATTTTAATGATGTTTTTGCATTTAAATAATGGGATCCCTGTTTAATCACAGAAATACTAGCTTTTATTAACCACATAGCATTTTGTTTTCAGGGATGTGTATCACATGTCATGAGAGAAATGAAGCAACACATTATACTGCTGAACTAGGGCAAATGCAGCACTTGTTGTTAGTAAATAATAGCTCTATTTCTCCCATAACTTTGTATGCATAGTAGTTTCTCTTTAATGCAGTTTCTGATATGAAGTTGTTTTATATAGCCAGTAATGTGATTTATTCACAGTTATACTATTTATGTTGCATTTTTATATTTACCTGCCTACTTCTTCACAATGCATGCATAGCTTGCCACACATTCTGTTAACTGTACTACTCATTTAATAAGAAAGCTTTTTTAGATGTGTTATGCATTATGCATTAGAGTTTTGAATGTTAGTTTCTGAATAAGATTTGGTTTTCCTAGAGTTCAGGCAGGTTTTGAATAATTAATACATGAGAACCCCCCCCCCCATTTTTTTTTTGCAAGTAGTATAAGAAATATAGTTACATAGCTAAGGTTCCTTGCTTCAATCGAAGATATGGCTTTTAAGCAAAATATTTTACACATGAATGGTACTGTATTTCTCATGTTTATGTTGACATTTTAAAGATACGTATAAAAGTTCAGGTAGCAGTTTATAATTCTGTCATAAGGGCAATTATATTTCATCTCCAACTAGTTGTATGTATAGTTTTAATGACTGGAATGTATAAATCAAAATTCACTAAGTATACTTGACGCTGATCAAACATGATATGCCAAACACCTCTTATATTCTTTTATGCTGTAATATACATAAGCTAATAGATGTTCTTTGATATCTAATATGAGATTAGTCTATAGTGGAAGTTATGTTAGACTATAATTAATCAGAATGTCTACTGATCTATTAAATTATATATTTTGGTATATATAATCATTATCTAAACATCTAGATCAGTGGATTAAGATAATTTTGAGTGGGAGGGGGAAGGGGAGAAGGATGTGAGATGGGAAATTTAATGAGATATTCTTAGTCCTTTAGGATCAGTAAAATGCAGGATTATACAATAACATAAATCTGGTACTTTAATATTGTACAGAAGAAGGGGAAGAAGAGGAGGGAAGCATTAGAGTTTTAGATATAGTAACAGATACTCATTTTTTACACTTACTTTCTGACAAATACAGATAGTTTTCATAACTGTAAATAATAGGTTTTAGTTTCATGATAAACTATTATTATTATTATTATTATTTATTTTCTTTATCTCTTTATATTTTATATCTTATTAGGAACTGAGATATCACAACTAGTGACTTCAGTCAGATTAATCAACACAAAGTTCTTTTGTTTGTTAGAATTTAGTATATATCACTTTCATACACACTTTATGGGGTTATGCTATATTTTTATTAAATGGCATTAGTTTTTGTGATTCAAATCATATTTTATATCATTAAAAGGTTTGTTTTCATATTTAATCTGTATAAGTATTTAAATAAAGGCAGAAGCATTTGATTGATATTGACGAGAATCTTACGGTGTGAATATGATGGTTTGGATGATGCATTCATCAAACCAGGAATCTAATTTTCCATGTTTAGGATTGTGTATAGTTATACTTGTTTCATTAGATATATTTTGTTTTAAATTTGAGCCCATAACAAATTTTAAGAAAGACAATTGTTTCTTTAAGAATGCATTCATATAAATGTTTATCCTTAAACGTTAATGGCCTTAACAATCCCATAAAAAGAGGAAGTCTATCAAAATATTTGAAAATGAATAAAGTAGACATAGCATTTCTACAAGAAACACACTTTATTAAAAAGGACTTAGAATATATTTCAGTGGTTACACAACACTTGTGGAATCTCATTTCCAGGCTAAGAGAAGAGGCACTATGATACTGTGGAACAAAGCTTTACCAATGCCCAAAATAGTAGATACTTTTTCAGAGACGAATGGTATGTTATGTTTAGTAGTGCTAAAGTTGAATAAAATATATATCACTTTAGTAAACAAATATTCGATCCCTGGTATCGGTGCGGGAACTGCTAATAAATCGTTAGAATTAATATCTATTAAAGCCAAAGGAGACATAGTTTATGCTGGAGATTTTAATTGTTTTCTTACTAAAAAGGATACCACCAAAAATGATAACTTCAAATTGTCTGCTCCAGCTAAAAAACTAAAAAAAAATATTAATTCTTTAAATCTCAGAGACATATATGATATAAAAGAACGAGAATCATTAAACTACATGCACTACTCATATAGATGTGGAACACAGACAACTATTGACAAAGTATTAATGTGTAATCGTCTAATTTCTAAAACTTATGATGTTTTAATTAGTTCTTGCCCTTTGTCAAATCACAATGCTCTTTTATTCAAAGTTAACATCAGTCCTAAAGATCTGATAGCTTGACAAAGATTACCTGCTTACATTGTGAAACTCAATGGGTTTAAAGACTGGTTCTTAAATGAAACTAAGTCATTCCTCTCTATCAATGACAATAATGAGACTTCTAAGGCTATTGTTTGGGATTCGTTAAAATCATATCTTTATGGTAAAATTAAAAAAAATGGTATTTAAACAAAAAGAAACAATGGGACAATGAACTAATAACATTACAAACAAAAATTGATGCACTAAAAAAGAATTTAAATAGCAAAGACACAAATACAAACTCTGAACTAAAACATTAAATGCAAAGTATGTAGAAATCTTGAATCATAAAGTGGCTATAAATCTAGAGAGGCTTAAGCTACAATCATACTCTGCAAATCCAAAAAATCTGCATAGATTGGCAGTTAAATAAAATGTAGCTAATGTAAGCTATATAAAAGAACTTACTGATAACACAAGGAGCAAACATAGGCAAGTGACAGACTTAAAGGAAATCTTAGAAATGTTTAGATCTCATCATGAAGCATTAAACAATACTAATTCAGATTCTATTAACACTCTAAAAGAAAAGTTTTTGATTGAAAACATTAATAAAAAAGTAACTAATGAACAAAACATCAAATTGATTAAACCAGTCTCACTAATAGAAGTTAAGGAAAATATTAAAAATATTAAAAGTAATAAGGCTCCAGGAATGGACGGAATTATTGGTAAATTTTACAAACTTCTTCCTGATGAGACTCTAAAAATCCTAGTAGCAGCTTTTGAGGAATTTAGAAAGTATGGAAATAATTTCCGGTCATGGAAATATGCCATAATCTCTCCCATTTTAAAGCAGGACAAAGATCCCAAACTAGTAACATCATATCATCCTATATCTTTATTGAATGTTGATTATAAAATTTTCACTTCAATTCTCGCTAAAAGACTAAATCAATTCATGCCAAAATTAATAGCAGAAGATCAAACAGGCTTCATATCGAACAGGAAAGTTCAAGATAATGTCATCAAAATTCTATCTTTAATAGATCTAGCAAATAAGGAAAAGAAAGAATTATCCATTATTAGCTTAGATCTGGATAAAGCTTTCAACTCTATAACTTGGCCTTATTTATATAAAGTACTAGAATCATTTAATTTTTCTCCTGACTTTATAAAATTAATAAACAATCTATATGAAAATTCGGTGTCATATCTAAATTGGGGCTTTCATATCCACCCAAATCAAAATATTAAAAGGAACCAAACAAGGCTGCCCAGTCCCACCCCTATTATTTGCCTTAGCAGTGGAACCATTAGCTAACTACATTAGAGATGACATTAATGTTGTTAGCTTTGATATTAATTCTTACTACTCTTCTAAAATACAACTCTTTGCAGATGACATTTTGTTAACTATTGGAAATATAGATTATTCAATAGACCATATTATAAAATCTCTAAAAAATTTTGAAGAAATCTCAGGCCTAAAATTTAATACTAACAAGACGAAAACTATACTGTTAAACAAAAAAAAATCAGTACCATATTAGAAAAACACAATAATTTCAACTGGAAAAATGACACCTTCAAATATCTAGGTGTACAGATAAAAAATGGAAAGACATTATACATAAAAATTATAATAACCAATATCTGTGGTCAAAGAACATTTAAGCAAGTGGGGAAAATGTTTTTCTCTATGGAAGAAAAATAATCTTTATTAAAAATGTGTATTTTACCAAAAAATTTGTTTCTGTTTCTGACTATAATAGTTGGACCTCCTAATAAATGAATAAAATAACTCAACTCACTTCTGTTTATATTTTTATGGCATCCACAGAAATCAAGAATAAAATATGATTGGCATTGTAGGGAATGGGTAAAGGGAGGCATTGCATTTCTGAATCTAGAACTTTATGCTGAAGAGCTATACTTAATATAATGAGTCAGTGGTTATGTAATAAATATACATCAAACTGGAAGATATTGCTTTCTAACCTTGATGAGACAATAAATAATGACATGTTTACAGCTAATAAGAAGATGTTTTGGTTGTTAAAGACGTAATCTTTAAAGAAAACAGAATCAAAAGATATCCTCATTGTATCAGCTACATATTAAACAACTTTAAAAAGATAATGAACAGTAACTACAAGACAAGGTATCTCTTATTTTTAATGTTTCTGGTAGCATTGACAAGAAAATGTTTAGATTCATTTAATATAAGGAAATTAATGGTGATGAAGGAAAACAGTCTAATATTTTGGCAGCAATTCCTTGGTAACAATGACATATATGACACAAATAGTCTTATGGCAAGGTATAATTCTAATCAAAATAACTGGTTAAATATCCAAATTTTTAGAGAACATTTACTAAATGAGCTCAAATCAAATCAAGTGCTTGATGTTTCAATACATTCAAAAATAATCTCTCTTTTATGTGAACTGAACATGACTAACCACAATATGGGCTTTTCATTATCTAGGATTTACAAAACACTAAGAGCAGACTTACAAATACCAGAAGATTCTTTATGGTGTTATATTGAAAAACTAAATAAATCACATTTTTCAGACTCTGATATAGCCTTGACATTAAAATCAGTTAATAACACAACCTCATCTCCTTTCTGGAAAATTTTCACTTGGAAGCTTATCCATAGAAGCTATATTACCCCTCATAAACTGGCATTGATTTCACATACTAGTACCGATAAATGTTGGAGATGTGATGAAACTTTATGCGCTGACTGGGCACGTGTTCCTTGAATGTAAAATGGTTACAACCTTTTGGCAGGAATTTAAAGCCTTTTCAAAGGCTTTGTGGTCTGACAAATGTGACATCTCAGATTCATTGTTATTATTTAATGCACCGATACCAGTACATATCCCAAAGACACAAGTGCATCTTCTCTGGTCTCTTCTTGCAGTCACAAGGAAAAATATCACATCAAACTGGAAAAGTAGAAACATCCTCTCATTTTCTGAGTTTATTTTACTGGCCAGAACTGTATGTCAAAGAGAACTGTTAACCCTTGATTTAAGATGAACAAAAGTAACTCATAAGAAATTATCTTGGATAAAAATAAAAAATTTATTAGACAAGATATAATATATATATTGTAAACTTTTATATGTTATGGGCATTGTAAATAGTTGTGTTGTATATAGTTCTGTTTTATTCAATTTGTTTAAATGCATATAAATCTTTGTTTTGCTTGTAAAAATCCAATAAAAACTTTTTCAAAAAAAAAAAAAAACCCTCAAAATCTTGGATGGCTAGAACTGCCTAGCCTACTTCTGTTCAATCAGCTTATAGTAGCGCACAAAATTCTGTACCACCCTGAAAATACTCCAGGACTCAAAAATATCAAAAGCCATACAGTAATTCAAGGCAACTACGATCATCCAATAAACTGTTGGTCCAAACCCACAAAGCCATTAACTCAGACAGTGACTCCCTCTTTGCCAATGTTGTTGGTAAAACTTGGAATTCAGTTCCATCTGACCTTACCCTCGAACCTTCTTTAAGTTTCTTCAAAAAAGGCCTCAGTATTTTAAAGAGCACTGGCTTTGTCCCTGTACTAACCCGGATTAATCACTACTTATTCAATGCCTTATTTAAATTAATATTGTATGCATCTCTTGCTCATAATAGCTTGCTGCAACCTGTTGTTTTTGTATACTATTACATACTGTGTATATTGTGAGTACCTACTAGAGGGCTTTGTAAACATGTTTGACTCATATATGTTATGTTCTGTCTGTGTTATCTGGAGCTTTTCTCCCCGGGCATCCACTGAAAATGGATAGATATCCAGTCGGACTATCCCAGTCAACAAATGTAAAATAAATAAATAAATAACTCCTTCAACTGCTGGGAGCATCATAGATGTTTTAAGATAGGACAAAAATGAATTTGTTTTATCACCACTCTCTCTGCAAAGTGTGCCTCAACTGTAAACAGTAGTATCACTACTTAGTCATTGTACGCTTTGTGCTGTGCTACTCATTTTAGAGCCATGGTGATACATAAGATAACCGAGAACATTTAAAGGGACAAGAAAGTAGGTTTGACTGTTTTATTTTGGAAAAATAAAGTATACATATTTCAGTTTTCATGACAGTACTCATACCTCTCAACTTCTTAGTGCAAGACATCTGGACTAAGCCTAAAAATAATGGTGGACAAATTCCAAAAAATACAGACACATTTTAAATGTTGCTATTGTAACTTTAGAATGTTGCTAAGAATAACAGGATTTGTGTTAGCATGCATTTTCAGAAGGCTATGAAGCCTGAAACTCAAATATATGTCCTTAACGATTTGCCATAAAACCACAAATTTTATGAAAAACAGACCAAAAATAAGAGGCATAAATATGGACACTTTGTGAAAATCTGGACATTTGAGAGGTGTGACAGTGCTAGTTTTACCAAGAAAAAAGGTTCCTATAGTGGATGTAATTATTAAAGTAAAAATACTCTAAACCAGGTATTGATCAAGCAACAGTTGAAAGAATATGAATATATTACATCTGTGACGAAACATCTCTTCAACCCCAATTAGCAGATGGCTCACTCCAGTTCAACGACATGTTGACAAACTAGTAACTTCCACAAAAACGTTACTCAAACAAATATATGGACAAACTTCTCCAAGCCAGCAGCTACTAAAACAACCACTTTATTAAACTGTTACATTCCTGTTGTAATGGAACTTCATCAGAACAAATTTTCAAACTACATTTAATTAAATAGATCGAATAATCATGTGATTCACTTCAATCAACCAATTAAAAAAATTTTAAATCATTCACTGTAAACAATATTAAAGCTAAAACCCATTATAATATTTTAACTTTAATACAGAATTAATAGAGCATGTATCATTTAATTCAGGGCTATTCATGGAATTTAATTTTAATTGCTACTTTAATTCAACTAAATCAAGATGTTCAGCGACAATCTTTCCTTGCAGGGTGTTCTGTACCTGTTCAATTATAAAAAAAACAAAAAAAAAAAACATGATCTTTAAATGTACTAATAGGTCTATATAGAGCATTACTATTCTTTTTTGTTTTTAACGTCTGTTAAATGTTAATAAATCCTGTTCCTAAATCTGGATGTCTTTCCAATATAAAAAGCTGGACAGAATTTACAT